>NW_027507791.1:37834206-37923594 GCF_037356315.1 Lithobates pipiens | reverse complement strand
CCTCTCTCTCTCCTCTCTCCTTCATATCCCTCTCCCCTCTCTCTCCTTCATATCCCTCTCTCTCCCCCCTCTCTCTCCTTCATATCCCTCTCTCTCTCTCTCCTCTCTCCTTCATATCCCTCTCTCTCCTTCATATCCCTCTCTCTCTCCTTCATATCCCTCTCTCTCCTTCATATCCCTCTCTCTCTCCTTCATATCCCTCTCTCTCCTCTCTCTCCTTCATATCCCCCTCTCTCCTCTCTCCTTCATATCCCTCTCTCTCCTCTCTCTCCTTCATATCCCTCTCTCTCTCCTTCATATCCCTCTCTCTCCTTCATATCCCTCTCTCTCTCTCCCCTCTCTCCTTCATATCCCTCTCTCTCCCCTCTCTCCTTCATATCCCTCTCTCTCTCCCCCCTCTCTCTCCTCTCTCTCTCCCCTCTCTCTCTCCCCCTCTCTCCTCTCTCTCTCCCCCTGTCCTTCATCTCTCTCTCTCTCTCTCTCTCTCATTACCTCCATCATTCCTCTCTCTCTCCCCTCTCTCTCTCTCTCTTTCTCTCCCCCCCCCACTCTCTCATTCATCACTCACTCCCCTCTCTCTCCATCATCCCTCTCTCTCTCCCCCCTTCTCCATCATCACTCTCTCTCTCTCCCCCTCTCTCAACCATCCCTCTCTCTCTCCCCCTCTCTCGCTCTCTCTCTTTCTCTCCCCTTTCTCGCCTTCATCACTCTCCCCCTCTTTCTCTGTCATCCCTCTCTCTATCTGCCAGTCTCTCCATCATCCCTCTCTCTCTCTCTCTGTCATCCATTTCTCTCCCCTTTCTCTCCTTCACCTCTCTCTCTCTCCTCTTTTCCCTCTCTCTTTTATCCCTCTCTCTCCATTCTCTCCAAGTTCAGTCCAGAGGCATTAACAGGTGTAAGGGATATTAAAAAAAGGGGGTACAAGGTCAGTCCAGGGACATTATTTGGGGGGTTAGGGATAATATAAAAGGGGTACAACGTCAGTCCAGGGACATTATCAGGGGTAAGTGATAATATAAATGGGGTATGAGTCAGTCCAGGGACATTATCGGGGGTAAGGGATAATATAAATGGGGTATGAGGTCAGTCCAGGGACATTATCAGGGGTAAGGGGTGATATAAATGGGTTATGAGGTCAGTCCAGGGACATTATCAGGGGTAAGGGATGATATAAATGGGGTATGAGGTCAGTCCAGGGACATTATCAGGGGTAAGGGATAATATAAATGGGGTATGAGGTCAGTCCAGGGACATTATCAGGGGTAAGGGATAATATAAATGGGGTATGAGGTCAGTCCAGGGACATTATTGGGGGTAAGAGATTATATAAAAGGGGTATGGGGTGAGTCCAGGGACATTATCGGGGGTAAGGGATAATATAAAGGGGATACAAGGTCAGTCCAGGGATATTATCGGGGGTAAGGGTTATTATAATGGGGATAAGAGGTCATCCCAGGAACATTATCAGGGGGTAAGGGATAATATAATGTGGGTACAAGGTCAGTCCAGGGACATTATGGGGGAGGGGGGGGTAAGGGATACTATAGAGGAGGTACAAGGTCAGTCCAGTGACATTATCAGGGGGAAAAGGATAATATAAAGAGGATATGAGGTCAGTTGAGGATATGAGGTCAGTCCAGGGATATTATCAGGGGGGTAAGTGATAATATAAATGGGGTACAAGGTCAGTTCAGGGACAATATTGGGGGGGGGGGGTAAGGGATAATATAAATGGGGTACGAGGTCAGTTCAGGGACAATATTGGGGGGGGAGGGATAATATAAATGGGGTACAAGGTGAGTCCAGGGACAGGGGTTTTCTTTCTTTTCTTCTCCTAACAATGGATTATCACTAAATCATTAGATAATCTCTATGGATAAGGATCTTTCTCACACTGATACAAAGTGAATTGTACAAACTACCCCCCCCCCCAAAAAAAAAACGACCCCCCTTGACTGATCCATGGTATGTAATGTTCAGGGATGGTGCAGTCTCTGGCACAGAAGGGTTTAATGCCCCCCGCTCCCCCCTCCCTGCGCTCGGCTCTCAGAGAGGATTTTAACAGCTGGATCGTCAGATGCCGCGTTTGGCCAGTCGCCATGCTTCGCCCTCCCGGGGGTTGATGGGATTGCATTTGACGATGATTAAAGGGAATTTTTACATTTGCTTTTTATTTTTTCGTTTGCTTGTCAGCCTTCATTGACATCATTGTCAGGTTTGGAGAGGAAAGGGTGAATGACGGGGGGATTAATATTCAGCATTTAATGAATGGATGGGGAAGGAAGATGATGGAGATCTTCTGGGAAAGAAAAAGGGAAGGAAGATGATGGAGATCTTCTTGAGAAGAACAAGGGAAGGAAGATGATGGAGATCTTCTGGAGAAGAACAAGGGAAGGAAGATGATGGAGATCCTGGGGAAGAACAAGGGAAGGAAGATGATGGAGAGCCTGGAGAAGAACAAGGGAGATGATGAAGATCTTCTGGAGAAGAACAAGGGAAGGAAGATGATGGAGATCCTGGGGAAGAACAAGGGAAGGAAGATGATGGAGATCTTCTTGAGAAGAACAAGGAAAGGAAGATGATGGAGATCTTCTGGAGAAGAACAAGGGAAGGAAGATGATGGAGATCCTGGGGAAGAACAAGGGAAGGAAGATGATGGAGATCTTCTTGAGAAGAACAAGGAAAAGAAGATGATGGAGATCTTCTGGAGAAGAACAAAGGAAGGGAAGATGATGGAGATCCTGGGGAAGAACAAGTGAAGGAAGATGATGGAGATCCTGGGGAAGAAAAAGGGAAGGAAGATGATGGAGATCCTGGAGAAGAACAAGGGAAGGAAGATGATGGAGATCTTCTGGAGAAGAACAAGGAAAGGAAGATGATGGAGAGCCTGGAGAAGAACAAGGGAAGGAAGATGATGAAGATCTTCTGGAGAAGAACAAGGGAAGGAAGATGATGGAGATCCTGGGGAAGAACAAGGGAAGGAAGATGATGGAGATCTTCTGGAGAAGAACAAGGGAAGGAAGATGATGGAGATCCTGGGGAAGAACAAGGGAAGGAAGATGATGGAGATCCTGGAGAAGAACAAGGGAAGGAAGATGATGGAGATCTTCTGGAGAAGAACAAGGAAAGGAAGATGATGGAGAGCCTGGAGAAGAACAAGGGAAGGGAGATGATGAAGATCTTCTGGAGAAGAACAAGGGAAGGAAGATGGTGGAGATCCTGGGGGAGAACAAGGGAAGGAAGTTGATGGAGATCTTCTGGAGAAGAACAAAGGAAGGAAGATGATGGAGAACTTCTGGAGAAGAACAAGGGAATGACCCATTTCTGGAGTTCATGGAGCAAGACTTGTATGTCAGATGACCACATAACAGCTCCTCATTATTATTTCTGGAAAAAAAATTATTATGTGCCTCTAACTGTCAGGAACCTGTGCAGACATTATGAGTTTTCTTTCATTCCTCCTCCTCAGCACATTGGATCTAAAGAGGGAAATCAGGAAAAAGAAATCCACAGATTGTGATAAGAGTTTCCCTTTAAGGCTAAAATAGGAGGGAGGCCCCACAACCAAGAATCCTGTGACAGCCGGGTCTGGTGTCCACCATTTGCTACAAAGTTACATTGTTCATAAGCATTGATCAGAAGGGAGACAGAGAGATACAAAGTAACATTGTTCATAAGCATTGATCAGAAGGGAGACAGAGAGATACAAAGTAACATTGTTCATAAACATTGATCAGATGGGAGATAGAGAGATACAAAGTAACATTGTTTATAAACATTGATCAGACAGGAGAAAGAGAGATACAAAGTTACATTGTTCATAAGCATTGATCAGAAGGGAGACAGAGAGATACAAAGTAACATCGCTTATAAACATTGGTCAGAAAAGAGAAAGAGAGATACAAAGTTACATTGTTTAATGTTTATAAACATTGATCAGACAGGAGATAGAGAGATACAAAGTAACGTTGTTTATAAACATTGATCAGACGGGGGGAAAAAACGCAGTAAGATTCGATTTCATGAAGATGAGATTACCGGGTCATTATGTAGTGGATGATTTTTGGAGAATAAAGATAGCATTTGAGTGTCACAAAGTTCTTGGTTAATAATCAGCAGGAATGTAGGAATTGCTCCGGTCCATAGGGGGCGCACAGGAGCGAGAGCCGGACCCGTTAACAATATGACGTCTCTTAATATCCAGCCAAGGACAAGGCGGCAGCACCGTGCGACCGCGGTGTTAATCACCTGACAGCGCTAATTAGATCTTCCTGATGACTCTGACCTTTGCCCTCATGTTCAGACACACGAGGAAGAGCAACAGCAGCAAAGACAATGATTTGGCTGGTTGGTGAGCCAAAAGAATACGATTACAGTTTAATCTTCTGATAGAGCTAATTAGACCTTCCTGCTGACACTGACCTTTGCCCTCTGGGTCAGCCGGGACACGCGAGACGCCTTAGGAGCCCCAGCAACATCATTTTCAGTCATTTCTGGTTTTAAAATGACAGGCGTGCGCCTTTTCTTTTTTTTTTGCAGATCATTTTTTTTCTTTTTTTAACTGCTTCAGTGAGACTCTCACAGCCCCGCACTGACAGATTCGGTCTGACAATCCGTCTGTATTTTCCACACTGAATACATTAATCCTCCCACATGTTTCTCTCCGTCTCCTTCCCCTCTTCTATTCTTCTCTCCATAATACATTTTATTTCCTCTCTTTTATTGTTGCAGGCTGGGGGAAATGATACGTTTTCTATCTGTGTGTGTGTGTGTGTGTGTGGCAATACACTTTACAATCTGATTGTACAATCCCTGTACAATCTGCTTTAGATTGGCCGAAACTACGCAATGCGTCGGCCTACCTATACAATCCATTCTCATTGTAACCAATTATTATTCATTTTTATTTAAATACAAGCAGAAGTACCAGAATGCCCTCTGGCGGCAGCCTCTTGCAGTCTCTGTACAGCAGGGCTGGAGTCTGAGAAGAAGCAGCACAAAGAGCCAATCGGCTCATAGGAGGGGAGAGCAGAGAGATGAGCTCATCGCTATGCTGATTTTCTTTCCATTGTGAGGTCACATGCTGGGGGCAGGGCCCAGGATCACCTGGGCTCAGGTGAAGTGGGTTGAAGGAACCTGGTCATCAGACTGAGGACATCTAGTGACAGAAAGAAAGAACAGTTATGGAGACTTCTGGATTGAATCTGAATATTACTGGTTGATGGAGATCCTGGAGAAGAACAAGGGAAGGAAGATGATGGAGATCCTGGAGAAGAACAAGGGAAGGAAGATGATGGAGATCTTTTGGAGAAGAACAAGGGAAGGAAGATGATGGAGATCCTGGAGAAGAACAAGGGAAGGAAGATGATGGAGAGCTTCTAGAGAAGAACAAGAGAAGGAAGATGATTGAGATCTTCTGGAGAAGAACAAGAGAAGGAAGATGATGGAGATCCTGGGGAAGAACAAGGGAAGGAAGATGATGGAGAACCTGGGGAAGAACAAGGGAAGGAAGACAAGGGAAGGGAGATGATGGAGATCCTGGAGAAGAACAAGAGAAGGAAGATGATGGAGATCCTGGAGAAGAACAAGGGAAGGAATATGATGGAGATCCTGGAGAAGAACAAGGGAAGGGAGATGATGGCGATCTTCTGGAGAAGAATAAGGGAAGGAATATGATGGAGATTCCGGAGAAGAACAAGGGAAGGAAGATGATGGAGATCCTGGAGAAGAACAAGGGAAGGAAGATGATGGAGATCCTGGAGAAGAACAAGGGAAGGAAGATGATGGAGATCTTCTGGAGAAGTACAAGGGAAGGAAGATGATGGAGATCCTGGAGAAGAACAAGGGAAGGAAGATGATGGAGATCCTGGAGAAGAACAAGGGAAGGAAGATGATGGAAATCTTCTGAAGAAGAACAAGGGAAGGAAGATGATGGAGTTCTTCTGGAGAAGAACAAGGGAAGGAAGATGATGGAGTTCTTCTGGAGAAGAACAAGGGAAGGAAGATGATGGAGTTCTTCTGGAGAAGAACAAGGGAAGGAAGATGATGGAGTTCTTCTGGAGAAGAACAAGGGAAGGAAGATGATGGAGATCTTCTGGAGAAGAACAAGGGAAGGAAGATGATGGAGATCTTCTGGAGAAGAACAAGGGAAGGAAGATAATGGAGATCCTGGGGAAGAAAAAGGGAAGGAAGATGATGGAAATCGGCTCATAGGAGGGGAGAGCATAGAGACAGAAAGATGAGCTCATTGCTCTGCTGCTTTTCTTTCCATTGTGAGGTCACATGCTGGGGGCAGGGCCCAGGATCACTTGGGCTCAGATGAAGTGGGTTGAAGGAACCTGGTCATCAGACTGAGGACATCTAGTGGCAGAAAGAAAGAACTCCTACAGAGACTTCTGGATTGAATCTGAATATTACAGTAAAAGTTGGTTATTTAACTTGTTATTTTTAGCTGATCATAGGAGGGGAGAGCAGAGTGACAGAGAGACAGGTTGGAGGCTGGTCTGGGATGACCTTTGTTCAGAGGAAGAGGATTAAATGATGCTGGACATCAGACTGAGGACATCTAGTGGCAGAATAAAAGTACTGCAGGGGACATCTCGTGATTGAAGCTGAATATTACAGCACAAGCTGGTGTTGTTATTTCCCATATGAAGTCATATGCTCAGTGCGGGTTCAGGATGACCTGGGGAAAAGTGGGTTGAATTAACCTGGTTATCAGACTGAGGACATCTAGTGGCAGAAAAAAGAACCGCAGCAGACATCCCTGAATTGAATCTGAATATTACAGTGAAATTTGGTTATTTAACATTTTTTTTTGGCTGGAGTTCTACTTTAATCCTCTTTAAAGTAGTTGTAAAGCCTCGAATCATCAAACAGTCCTTGGCATGCACTTACTTGTATACAATTCCTATGATCATCAGCTCCATCTAGTGGCCATACTGTGGTATTTTTTCAGAAATACCTCAAATAGGGAAAATACCACATTATGGCCACCAGATGGAGCTGGGGACCATAGGAAAATTAACCTATTAGACAAAATACATGGAATATTCCTTTACGGTTGACCAGATGCTTGTGACATTCGTCCAGCGAATATTTTATAAATCGATCCCTGTTTTTTAAAAGATCCATTGAGAATAATATTTAATCATTTTAATAATCCTTATTACATTTCCTTATTATATTTCATATAAGACTTTTTTTTCTTTTTGTCCTTGTTACCTTCATAAAATTCTGTATTGAGGTTTAGGGAAAAAAATAAATAAATGAAAAGCACAAACAAAATTGGGGGCACAAGTGACGCAGCGATTTTAATGATGGTTACAAAGCGTCCTCTGAGCGCTGATAATTGTCTTCTCTCGTATTAACACCATCCCGACTTGTGACAATTTTTATGCGTGGCTGAGTGCAGTGTCAGTACGGAGCCCGGGGAATACATTATCCCTCCGGGGACACGCGCAAATAGACTTGAAATCCCCCGACGCTCCGGGCGTCATGCCGCCGTATCCAGCCGGTAGATTTTGCGCTATTTTTAGACAACATTTTTTTTCCCCCAGAGTTCAGCCTACGGTTTGTGCACACGGTACAGGGTAGCATAGGAGCTGTGACCCGATTGGATCCGTACAGAATTTTACACCAGGTTCAATATTTAGGGATCTGAAAGACATCGGAGAGTCAAGACAGCCAAACATGTTACAATCTGGTTGTACAATTTACTAAGTTGAGTTTGAGTGGTAGGAAAATGGCAATCGAAATGTGAGCTGTGCGTAACAATTACCTGTTGCGCACTCACCTGTTCCCGGCCCAGCGTTGGGTCTCCTCTTTCGCACATGGCTGCTGGCACTTCTGGAGGTCTGGGACAAAGCCAATCAAAGAGGGTGCTACTATAGGAAATGTGTTTCCCAGTGTCCAGAGACTCCTGAGAGGCCCTAGACCTCTGTGCCCTAGAAACTCCTGAGAGCCCCTAGTCCTCTGTGCCCTAGAAACTTCTGGGAGCCCCTAGTCCTCTGTGCCCTAGAAACTCCTGAGAGACCCTAGTCCTCTGTGCCCTAGAAACTTCTGAGAGCCCCTAGACCTCTGTGCCTTAGAAACTCCTGAGAGCCCCTAGACCTCTGTGCCCTAGAAACTTCTGAGAGCCCCTAGACCTCTGTGCCCTAGAAACTCCTGAGAGCTCCTAGTCCTCTGTGCCCTAGAAACTCCTGAGAGGCCCTAGACCTCTATGCCCTAGAAACTCATGAGAGCCCGTAGACCTCTGTGCCCTAGAAACTCCTGAGAGCCCCTAGAAACTCCTGAGAGCCCCTAGACCTCTGTGCCCTAGAAATTCCTGAGAGGCCCTAGACCCCTGTGCCCTAGAAACTCCTGAGAGCTCCTAGACCTCTGTGCCCCAGAAACTCCTGAGAGCCCCTAGACCTCTGTGCCCCAGAAACTCCTGAGAGCCCCTAGACCTCTGTGCCCCAGAAACTCCTGAGAGCCCCTAGACCTCTGTCCCCCAGAAACTCATCAGTAACTCCTGAGAGCCCCTAGACCTCTGTGCCCTAGAAACTCCTGAGAGCTCCTAGACCTCTGTGCCCCAGAAACTCCTGAGAGCGCCTAGACCTCTGTGCCCCAGAAACTCCTGAGAGCTCCTAGACCTCTGTGCCCTAGAAACTCCTGAGAGCCCCTAGACCTCTGTGCCCTAGAAACTCCTGAGAGCCTCTAGACCTCTGTGCCCTAGAAACTCCTGAGAGTTCCTAGACCTCTGTGCCCCAGAAACTCCTGAGAGCTCCTAGACCTCTGTGCCCCAGAAACTCCTGAGAGCTCCTAGACCTCTGTGCCCTAGCAACTCCTGAGAGCCCCTGGACCACTGTGCCCCAGAAACTCCTGAGAGCTCCTAGTCCTCCATGCCCCAGAAACTCCTGAGAGCTCCTAGACCTCTGTGCCCCAGAAACTTCTGAGAGCTCCTAGTTCTCTGTGCCCCAGAAACTCCTGAGAGCCCCTAGTCCTCTGTGCCCCAGAAACTCCTGAGAGCTCCTAGACCTCTGTGCCCTAGAAACTCCTGAGAGCTCCTAGACCTCTGTGCCCCAGAAACTCCTGAGAGCTCCTAGACCTCTGTGCCCTAGAAACTCCTGAGAGCTCCTAGACCTCTGTGCCCCAAAAACTCCTGAGAGCCCCTAGACCTCTGTCCCCCAGAAACTCATCAGAAACTCCTGAGAGCCCCTAGACCTCTGTGCCCTAGAAACTCCTGAGAGCTCCTAGACCTCTGTGCCCCAGAAACTCCTGAGAGCTCCTAGACCTCTGTGCCCTAGAAACTCCTGAGAGCTCCTAGTTCTCTGTGCCCCAGAAACTCCTGAGAGCCCCTAGTCCTCCGTGCCCCAGAAACTCCTGAGAGCTCCTAGACCTCTGTGCCCTAGAAACTCCTGAGAGCTCCTAGACCTCTGTGTCCCAGAAACTTCTGAGAGCTCCTAGACCTCTGTGCCTCAGAAACTCCCGAGAGCTCCTAGACCTCTGTGCCCTAGCAACTCCTGAGAGCCCCTGGACCTCTGTGCCCTACAAACTCCTGAGAGCTCCTAGACCTCTGTGCCCTAGAAACTCCTGAGAGTCCCTGGACCTCTGTCCCCCAGAAACTCATCAGAAACTCCTGAGAGCCCCTAGACCTCTGTGCCCTAGAAACTCCTGAGAGCTCCTAGACCTCTGTGCCCCAGAAACTCCTGAGAGCTCCTAGACCTCTGTGCCCTAGAAACTCCTGAGAGCTCCTAGTTCTCTGTGCCCCAGAAACTCCTGAGAGCCCCTAGTCCTCCGTGCCCCAGAAACTCCTGAGAGCTCCTAGACCTCTGTGCCCTAGAAACTCCTGAGAGCCCCTAGTCCTCCGTGCCCCAGAAACTCCTGAGAGCTCCTAGACCTCTGTGCCCTAGAAACTCCTGAGAGCCCCTGGACCTCTGTGCCCTAGAAACTCCTGAGAGCTCCTAGACCTCTGTGTCCCAGAAACTTCTGAGAGCTCCTAGACCTCTGTGCCTCAGAAACTCCCGAGAGCTCCTAGACCTCTGTGCCCTAGCAACTCCTGAGAGCCCCTGGACCTCTGTGCCCTACAAACTCCTGAGAGCTCCTAGACCTCTGTGCCCTAGAAACTCCTGAGAGTCCCTGGACCTCTGTGCCCCAGAAACTCCTGAGAGCTCCTAGACCTCTGTGCCCCAGAAACTCCTGAGAGCCCCTAGACCTCTGTACCCTAGAAACTTCTGAGAGCAGTCCTAGACCTCTGTGCCCCAGAAATCCTGAGAGCCCCTGGACCTCTGTGCCCTAGAAACTCCTGAGAGCTCCTAGACCTCTGTGCCCTATAAACTCCTGAGAGCTTCTAGACCTCTGTGCCCTAGAAACTCCTGAGAGCCCCTGGACCTCTGTGCCCTAGAAACTCCTGAGAGCCCCTGGACCTCTGTGCCCTAGAAACTCCTGAGAGCTCCTAGACCTCTGTGCCCTAGAAACTCCTGAGAGCTTCTAGACCTCTGTGCCCTAGAAACTCCTGAGAGCCCCTGGACCTCTGTGCCCTAGAAACTCCTGAGAGCCCCTGGACCTCTGTGCCCTAGAAACTCCTGAGAGCTCCTAGACCTCTGTGCCCCAGAAATCCTGAGAGCTCCTAGACCTCTGTGCCCCAGAAATCCTGAGAGCTCCTAGACCTCTGTGCCCCCAGAAACTCCTGAGACCCCTGTGTCTCCAGCAATCACTGTGTCTCCATTAATATACTATCTTCACACAATTGGGTGGGATCAGGGCACACTCTCTGCGCCCCGAGCCCATCCTATTTTGAAGCCTATTAGAGCCTCTGGCTCTAATCAGGTGCTTCAAAAAATACCACCCCCTCCCACCCCCGCCATAGGAATCCATGCGCCCGGTGTCCTGAAAGGGGCCAGGCACATGGATGGGGAGGGGGGGGCGGCGCCCGTGCGCCCACAGTGCACGGGCCGCCACTGTTCTAACCCCACCCCACTTTATAGTTGTCATGAATTTTCCCTCTCTTCCTGTTTTGGTGACAACCCAACATTCAATATTCACCCCTCACGTTCATTTCCGGTGACGTTGGTGATCAGGGCCACTAGAGAGCGTGAATTTGCCCGAACGGGTTACACTGACGGCAATAAAGACCCTACAGGTGTTCTAACCTCACCCCACTCTCTCCAGTTTCAAAGAGAAAAAGTTCTCCCTTCAGTTATACTTTCAGGAAGCAAAACAGAAAATGGAATGTGTTTAGTAAAAGTTTCAGAATGGCGTGTCGAAGCCGACGGATCAAAGTCCTCTTGGGGGTGGGAAGATACTTTAAGGCACTGAAACTTCTTAAAGGGACATGCAACGTCCCGTCTTCCCCAAGACTACATCTCCCATAATGCCCGCTGCCAGGCAGGTTGTTGTCTTTGGCACCAGCGGCAACCTCGCAGGTGAACAGCTGGGGGTGGGCGGGGCAGGTACACCGCATTACATAAAAACAGGTACAGCGTGTTCTGTACTCATCCTGCGAGTCTGGCCTCATTCCAGGGAATTGTGGGTAATCTCTGCGCTCTGCCACTGTTTTGTAGAGTGACAGCTCCGCACACAGAAGGATTTACTCACCGATGTCACACAGGTGTTCCCATGCCGTGCAGAGGATTTGGGAATGGTAGAGCGCTGGAAAGGTGGAGCCCCTCGTAAACCGCATCCCCCGGATCTCCAGGACTGATTGGTAACCGATAAGCAACATTTGCTGCAATATACAGGTAATTGTCTGACCTTTTGCACCGTGCCTCATGCACTGCGCCCGCTGCCGGAGAGTTCTATTTCTATGTGGCGGGGTTGATTTATTAGGGGCTCATTCACGCTTGTGCGCTAAATCGCACGCTGTCGCGACACATGCCAATGCACCTGCTTCCTATGCAGTGTGTTGGGGTGAGAATGGCGTCCAATGCACTGTACAGTAAAGCGCAACGCAACGTAACGCGGCGCAACGTAACGCAGCGCAATGTAACGTAGCGCCACGTAATGCAGAGTCACGTAACGCAGTGCCACGTAACGCAGCGCCACGTAACGCAGCGCAACGTAACGCAGTGCAATGTAATGCAGTGCCACGCAACGCAGCGCCACGCAACGCAGCGCCACGCAACGCAACGCAGAGCACCACCATCCACTGTGATGTGTTCCGTTTTGAAAATAGGTCATGCCCATTTTTTTATATCCGCGCCATACATCGTGCCCATTTTTTCCACCAGTCGTAGCGCATCGTGTTCTGAAAACAGGGTCGTGCCCATTTTTTTTTATCCATCGTAGCGCATCGTGTTCTGAAAACAGGGTCGTGCCCATTTTTTTTAATCCATCGTAGCGCATCATGTTCTGAAAACAGAGTCATGCCCATTTTTTTTATCTGTTGTAGAGTGCCATGCTCTGAAAACAGGGTAATGCCCATTTTTTCCATCCATCGTAGCGCATCGTGTTCTGAAAACAGGGTCATGCCCATTTTTTCGATCCATTGTAGCACGCCGCGTTCTGAAAACAGAGTCAAGTTAATTTTTTCTATCCATTGTGGCACGGCGTGTTTTGAAAATAGGGTAATGCCCATTTTTTTCATCCATTGTGGTTCACCACATTTTGAAAACAGGGTCATGCCCATTTTTGCAATTCATTGTGGCACGCCACGTTTTTGAACCATTGTGGTGTAGCACATTTTGAAAACAGGGTCATGCCCATTTTAACACCCGTTGTGGCACACCACGCTTTTAAAATAGGGTTATGCCAAGTTATTACATCCATCGTAATGCACCGTGTTCTTAAAACAAGGTCATGCCCATTTTTACCATCCATTGTAGCGCGCCATGTTCTGAAAACAGGGCCATGCCCATTTTTTCCATCAGTGGTAGCGCATCGTGTTCTGAAACAAGGTCATGCCCATTTTCTCCATCCATTGTAGCGCATCGTGTTCTGAAAACAGGGTCAAGTTAATTTTTTCTATCCATTGTGGCACGCTGTGTTTTGAAAATAGGGTAATGCCCATTTTTTTGATCCATTGTGGTGCACCGCATTTTGAAAACAGGGTCACGCCCATTTTTTCAATTCATTGTGGTACGCCATGTTTTGAAAACAGGGTCATGCCCATTTTTACCATCCATTGTAGCACACCGTGTTCTGAAAATTGTGTCATGCCCATTTTTACCATACATCGTAGCGTGCTGTGTTCTGAAAACAGGGTCATGCCCATTTTTACCATCCATCGTAGCGCACCGTGTTCTGAAAATTAGGTCATGCCTACTTTTTCCACCCGTTGTGGCGCGACGTGCTTTTTGCAAATAGCCTCATGCCCATTTTTTCCACCCATCGTGCCCACTGCATTTTGGAATTAGGGCAATGCCCGTTTTTTCCCATCCATTGTGACTCGTCACGTTTTGTAAAGAGGGTCATGCCCTTTTTTCCACCCGTTGTGGCCGTAGCATTTTGGAAATAGGGCCATGCCCATTTTTTATGTCTGTTGTGGCGCACCGTGTTCTGAAAATAGGGCCGTGCCCATTTTTTGCCCCCCTTTTTTTTTTCTTCTTTGGCAGCCCGATCATATTTAATAATCCTGTAGTATGAATGGGGCCCTAAAGCAGTGGACCACTGCGATCGTCCATTCACATGCCAGAAAAATGTGTGCGTATTTATCATTCCTTTTAGAGCCCATTTACATCTTTGCGTTATGGTAAAGTGCGTATTACCGCAACGCATGTGACATGCGACACTGCGTTGCAGTGCCATTTATGTCTAATGGCGTGCTAACACACACGTGTTACAGCGCATCACAACACACAAAATTTGAGGCACATCCAATGGGATTTTTCGGTACATTGGCAGCCTATTACAATGCAACGCATGTTAACGATCGACCTTTCGCACGTTAACGCACCACGAAAATGTCAATTGGTCCTTACGCTATTTGGGCATTCAGTATGAACACACGTCCACCTTATTTACTAATCTAAGTGAACCACCTCTATCCCTTTAGTATATCAACCCCACCAGCATATTAAATACCCACATGGGTCCATCGATCGTAATCCATCGCACACACTCATTGCCGAGTAATCAGCTGCGGAAAGTCAGCCGTCTGAAGCAGGAAGCTGAAGCTATATCAGTGAATTTGGGAACAATGATTGGCTGCAATGGGCTACTGCATATTGCATGTATATATGTAGTTTACAAATACAAGCAATATAAGTATCTGAATGTGATTTGGTATCAGCCTCTTCCAGTCTCTGTACAGCAGGGCCTAGACTGTGGGGGGAAGGAGCAGCACAAGGAGCCAATCAGTACATGCGCTGACAAGAAGCATGCTGACAGGAGAAGAGAGCAGAGTGACAGAGAGATGAGCTCGTCACTGTGCTGCTTCTCCTTTCACTGTCCAGTCACAGGTTGGGGGTGCGTCCGGGATCACCTGAACACAGAAGAAGTGGGTTAAATGATGCTGCTCATCAGACTGAGGACATCTAGTGGCAGACAGAAAATATGGTGGGAGAAATCTCTGGATTGAGGGTGAATAATGCTGGCCGTTTGACCGAGGACATCTAGTGGCAGATTAAATGTACTGATGGGGGAAACTCTCTGGATTAAAGGTGAGTATTGCTGGACATCAGACCGAGGACATCTAGTGGCAGAATAAATGTATTGCAGGGGAAATCTCTGGATTGAGGGTATTGCTGGCCATCAGACTGAGGACATTAAGTGGCAGAATGAATGTACTGCGGGGAAACCCTTTGGATTGAAGGGTAGTATTGCTGGCCATCAGACTGAGGACATTTAGTGGCAGAATGAATGTACTGTGTGGGAATTCTCTTGATCGAAAGAGAATATTGCTGGCCATCAGACTGAGGTCTTCTAGTAGCAGAAATAATGTACTGCAGGGAAACTCTCTGGATTGAAGGTGAGTATTGTTGGCCATCAGAATGAGGACATCTAGTGGCAGAATGAATGTACTGAGGAGGGAAACTCTCTGGATTGAAGGTGAATAGTGCTGGCCATCAGACCAAGGACATCTAGTGGCTGGCCATCAGACATCTAGTGGCAGAATGAATGTACTACGGGGAAACCCTCTGGATTGAAGGTGAATAGTTCTGGCCATCAGATCAAGAACATCTAGTGGCAGAATGAATGTACTACTGGGAAACTGTCTGGATTGAAGGTGAGCCTTGCTGGCCATCAGACCGAGGACATCTAGTGGCAGAATGAATGTATTGCAGGGGAAATCTCTGGATTAAGGGCATTGCTGGCCATCAAACTGAGGACATCTAGTGGCAGAATGAATGTACTGAGGGGGGAAACACTCTGGATTGAAGGTGAGTATTGCTGGCCATCAAACCGAGGACATCTTGTGACAGAATGAAGGTATTGCTGGGGAAATCTCTGGATTGAGGGTATTGCTGGCCATCAGACTGAGGACATCTAGTGGCAGAATGAATGTACTGCGGGGAAACCCTCTGGATTAAAGGGGAATATTGCTGGCCATCAGAATGAGGTCTTCTAGTGGCAGAATAAATGTATTGCAGGGGAAAGCTCTGGATTGAGGGTATTGCTAGACATCAGTCTGAGGACATCTAGTGGCAGAATGAATGTACTGCAGGGGAAACTCTCTGGATTGAAGGTGTATATTGCTGGCCATCAGACCGAAGACATCTAGTGGCTGGCCATCAGACTGAGGACATCTAGTGGCAGAATGAATATACTGCAGGGCAAACTCTCTGGATTAAAGGTGAGTATTGCTGCCCATCAGACCAAGGACATCTAGTGGCTGGCCATTCGTCTGAGGACATCTAGTGGCAGAATGAATGTACTGCCGGGGAAAGCTCTGGATTGAAGGTGAATAGTGCTAGCCATCAGATCAAAGACATCTAGTGGCTGGCAATCAGACTGAGAATATCCAGTGGCAGAAAAGAAGTATTGTGGGAGGGAAACCTCTGGATTTAACCTAAATATTGCAGCAAAAGCTGGTTTTAATTTGTATATTCTCCTAGCAGCATGCTTCTTGTCAGCGCATGAACGGATTGGCTCTTTGTGCTGCTTCTTCCTCTCACACTCTGGCCCTGCTGTATGTGTAGGATGGTGCACCGCAGTGAAGAAGAGTTGGCACCAACCATAATTGTACCTTGGACTGTCATTATAACCGGAGGGTAACGCAAACTCCCTCCACCGTGTGCCATATATTACCTCTCTTTACAGCGGTGGGTAGGTGTGACAGCGGCCGTAATGGAAATCTGCAGATTTCAAGGGATTGCATCACCTTCCTGGAATTTCACTAACAGGTTTCATCTTATATAAGATTGTATTGTTTAGGGTTATTAGTATTATATTTACTTTTAATTTTTTACACCCACATTGCAGAAGCTGTGGTTTAATATGCTTATATTTTTTGCCTTTGCTGGTTTCCCAACTCCCCTCATTAATATGATAATAAAATAAATTTCCAATTTAATTCTACACCTTGTTTTAGGGTCTAGTAGACCCGGAGACCTCATTCGCCGGGTCTCTGTGCTTCTCTATGCATTGCAGGCAGACGGCGGCTAGTGGGAGGGGTCAGCAAGGGGGTGGCACAAAGCTCCATGAAAACACCAGAGCACCCTGCCTTCGGTAGGCCCCGATGCCGGGGTGGGAGGGGCTATGCAAATGTAAAAAAAAAAAACCTTGGTGTGTGGGTGTCTGTATGGAGGAGTGGGCGTTCCTAGGCAGGGTGCATTTGCATAGATATCGGTGTTCTGCCGTATAGTGTCCGGCCATCAAATAGTGTCCGCCCCGTACTGCGCATGCGCAGTACGGAGCAGAAGAAGCTTCGGAAAATCTCCGAAGCTGAACGGCGCCTGCGCCGTGAGTGGAGGTGGTAGCCCCACCATCCAAGCGGACATAGGGTTGTGAATATTAGAGGGCCCCTCGTGGGCGAGCTTCGCTCGCCACGCTTCGGGCTCGGCCTCGCTGCGATCGGCTCTTTTTTATTCCTACTCTATGTCCACTTGGATGGTGGGGATAGAACCTGGACTCACGGCGCAGGCACCGTTCAACCTCGGCAATTTTCGGAATCTGTGTTGCTGTGTACTGCGCATGCGCAGTACGCAGCGGACACTATCGGATGGAGGACATTATATGACAAGACACCGGCCGCGCCTGATGCTGAGCCTTCGCGATTGAAATACAATGAATGAAAGGGACGGGACAAGGCTGGGGAGAAAAGGGCTGGAAGATGCTGGGTGTCCTCCAGCCAGGAAATGAGGGCGGGGCTCTGTGTGGCTTGCTGCAGCTTCTAGTGCACGTTGTGAGAAGCTCACAGTGTGCGGTGAGATCGGAGCAAGCCGTTCCAGTCCAGGAGAGGAGCCGCTACGAGACTGAATGAGGCCGCAGAATCAGATTTTAAAGGGAATTAGAAGTGCGCGGCATGTGAAGCCTTACTGCAGCTCCAGTGCACAAAAACATTTTGTTTTCTAAACCGAAATCCCCCCGGGGCTGGAAAGACGCAAATTCCTCCGACTCTACGCCCCCCTCCCCCTCCCCCCCCAGATCCTTTTTTTAGCCCTCGCCTCCATCTTCTCTCCGCTTTATATAAACAAGCCGGAGTGCTTTATTTTTATCCGGAGAAATGTCAGAATGTCATTTATTGAAGGGAAAAAAAAAAACTTTGTTCACAAGATCGTTTACCCTCCGCCGAGCGCCAGAACCCAGCCGAGAGCAAATTGGTTTTATGCGTCACCTGAGGCTGGAAATCTGCTTCTCATTACCGCCGCGCTGCATGGAATGGTGGGGACGGCCAATCAGATTGGTGTCTGCCAGATAAGCCGGGCTCTGGTTGGCTGGTCAGAGTAATTAGAATGTTCTGGAATTGGGGGGGGGGGGGGGGGGGTAATTGGCAAGTTGGAAACAAAACAGAGATAAAAATACCCATAAAGACATACAGGATAGATAGAGAGATAGATAGATAGATAGATAGATAGATAGATAGATAGATAGATAGATAGATAGATAGATAGATAGATAGATAGATAGATAGATAGATCAATATAGATAATTAGATATATAGATAGATGGGTAGAGATATTTCTGTAAATATTTTCTTCTATCTTTTCATGTGACAACACTGAAGAAATGACCCTTTGCTACAATGTAAAGTAGTGAGTGTACAGCTTGTATAACAGTGTAAATTTGCTGTCCCCTCAAAATAACTCAACACACAGCCATTAATGTCTAAACCCCTGGCAGCAAAAGTCAGTACACCCCTAAGTAAAAATGTCCAAATTGGGCCCAAAGTGACAATATTTTGTGTGACCATCATTATTTTCCAGCACTGCCTTAACCCTCTTGGGCATGAAGGTCACCAGAGCTTCACAGGTCACCACTGGAGTCCTCTTCCCCTCCTCCATGATGACATCACAGAGCTGGTGGATGTTGGAGATCTTGCGCTCCTCCACCTTCCATTTGAGGATGTCCCACAGATGCCCAATAGGGTTTAGGTCTGGAGACATGCTTGGGCAGTCCATCACCTTTACCCTCAGCTTCTTTAGCAAGGCAGTGGTGGTCTTGGAGATGAGTTTGGGGTGGTTATCATGTTGGAATACTGCCCTGCGGCCCAGTCTCTGAAGGGAGGGGATCATGCTCTGCTTCAGTATGTCACAGTACATGTTGGCATTCATGGTTCCCTCAATGATCTGTAGCCCCCCAGTGCCGACAGCACTCATCCAGCCCCCAGACCATGACACTCCCACCACCATGCCTGACTGTAGACAAGACACACTTGTCTTTGTCCTCCTCACCTGGTTGCCCCCACACACGCTTGTCACCATCTGACACCAAATACGTTTATCTTGGTCTCATCAGACCACAGGACATGGTTCCAGTAATCCATCTCCTTAGTCTGCTTGTCTTCAGCAAACTGTGGTCGCACACTGTCTGCATCTATCTATCTAGCATACAACAAAAACAATTTCCACCAGGTTTGCATCCAAAACAGGCAAATTCTGTTTACCAATTTCTTCTTTTAATCCATGGAATTGGTAATCATCTTACTCAGCCTTCACTGTGTAGACAGGATGACAACTAACAGCAGGGTGGAGTAGATACTGCAATACTTACGAAACATTAGACCTTGGAGGAACCCTGGTGGAGAATGATGGCTGCTCTAGAGGAACCTAAGGGTCTCATGGAATACTGGTTGGGAATAGATGGACTTCCTGGGGTTCTCCGATTGTAGCCCAGGGGAGTGGGTGGACATTTATCTGTAACTCCCAGTGTATGGTTATCAAGCTCCACCCCAAACACTTGCAAAGATGTGGAGCTTCAATGGGGGAAAAATTCTCATCCTTACTCACCGACCTTTACATGTGTTTGTGGAAGAAGCTCTGTGGATTTTTCGGTGTTATATCCTCGTTAACAGACTGGTCAAATGGACAGACTTTGACATCACTCAAAGTGTCAAAGGAAGTCAATACCTAAAGCATCCCAATTGCGGGTAATCTACAAATTAAGTTCATAATCATTTACATAATCCTCAAGGTCCTGCAGAATTTCTAGTGGTCCCTGCCAAGTCAAAAGAAATGATCAATATAGAGATCATATTGGTAGACATGGTTGTTAAAGAGGATATAACACCGAAAAATCCACAGAGCTTCTTCCACAAACACATGTAAAGGTCGGTGAGTAAGGATGAGAATTTTGCCCCCATTGAAGCTCCACATCTTTGCTAGTGTTTCCAGTGGAGCTTGACAACCATACACTGGGAGTTGCAGATACATGTCCACCCATTCTCCTGGGCTACAATCGGGAAACCCCCAGAAAGTCCAGCTATTCTCAACCAGTGTTCCATGGGACCCTTAGGTTCTTCTAGAGCAGCCATTCTCAACCAAGGTTCAATTGAACCCTTAGGTTCCTCTAGAGCAGCCATTCTCAACCAAGGTTCAATCGAACCCTTAGGTTCCTCTAGAGCAGCCATTCTCCACCAGGGTTCCTCCACGGTTGGCCAGGGGTTCCTTGAGCTGTGGCTAACTCTCCTTACATCTGATGGTGCCATTCGGTTCCTCTAGAGCAGCTACTCTCAACCTGGTTTCCATGTAACCTTAGGTTCCTCTAGAGCAACCATTCTCAGCCAGGGTTCCATGGAACCCTTAAACCAGCTATTCTCAACCAGGGTTCCATGAAACCCATAGAGCAGCTATTCTCAACCAGGGTTCCATGAAACCCATAGAGCAGCTATTCTCAACCAGGGTTTCATGAAACCCTTAGGCCGCGTACACACGCGGGGACTGTTCGCCCAACTTTGTCCGCTGAACAGTGTTTCGGCAAACAGTCCGCTCGTGTGTGGGCTTTCAGCGGACAGTTTCAGCGAACAGTCCGCTGAACAAGGTTTTTCGGAAATTCCGAAAAACTGTCCGCTGAAACTTTGTTTCAGCGAACAGTCCGCCCGTGTGTAGGCTTGTTCGACAAACTAAGTTCCGCGCATGCTCAGAAAGGATTTACACGCCGAAAGTTATAATGCAGTGTATAGGACGTCGTATTTTTCGTCCCGTCGTACGTGCCGTTCACGTCATCGCGCACGGTTTCAGCAAACTGTTCATTCGTCGTGTGTGGCCATGTCCGTCCATGCTAATTTTGAGCGGACTGTTTGCCGAAACTGTTGGACGGACAAAGTTGGGCGAACAGTCCGCGCGTGTGTACGCGGCCTATAACTTTCCTGCAGACTAAATAATAAACACTGATTTTGGTTATTTTCACTAAAGAAATTAGCAAATTTATGAAGAAAGATTATTTCTTAGCAAAATTTTAACAGAAACACTTTTTATTTTTTTTTTTACATTTTCTCTTTTTTTTTTTCTTTAGTTAGCAAAAACCCCAAAAACCCAACGTAATGGACTTCCCCGGTGACATCTGATGGACTGGTTCTAGTAAGGGTTTCCCAGAACCAGAACTTTTTTTTAGGGGTTCCTCAGGGGTTCCTCAGGGGTAAAAAGGTTGAGAACGGCTGATCTAACGGCTGTTTTAAATATATACCATAGTTTGTGGGCTCTATAACTTTCCTACAGACTAAATAATAAACATTGATTTGGGTTATATTCACTAAGGAAATGTAGCAAATTTATGAAGAAAGATTATTTATTTGCAAAATTTTAACAGAAACACGTTTTTTTTTTCAAAATTTTCTCTCTTTTTTTTTTTTTCTTTAGTTAGCAAAAACCCAACGTAATGGACTTCCCCAGTGACATCTGATGGTTCTAGTAGGGGTTTCCTAGAACCAGAACTTTTTTTAGGGGTTCCTCAGGGCTTTCTCAGGGCTTCCTCAGGGGTTCCTCAGGGCTTCCTCGGGGGTTCCTCAGGACATCCTCAGGGGTTCCTCAGGGGTTCCTCAGTGCTTCCTCAGGGGTTCCTCAGGGGTTCCTCAGGGGTAAAAAGGTTGATAACGGCTTATCTAACTGGTACAAATCCTACTTCCGTCTTTGATTGAGAACCACACTGCACCATTCCAATGGACTGTGGTCATCAATGACCCTGGAATAGTATCAGTTTGTGAATGGAGATCCGGCAACATTCGTTCTTCATATGAAACAATCAGTTACACCATTTGTATCAAATATGAGCTTGTTCTATTCTGTAACAAATTGTTCAGAGGATATCATACTTTGTATCTTTTTTTTTTTTTATCACCCTCAGCCCCTGGGGATGGTATAATACATTGTCTGAGACGTTGAAGATCCCACCACACCCGGGTTTCTTGTGAGGACACGTTAGATAATTGTCAGAATTGTTCCGGGAGGGTGTCACCTCAACCGACGTTCCCACTTCCTGAGAAACACACAGCCCTATGATACCATCGGCAGGGATATCCATGCTGTTGCTCGGGGTGCCCATCATGACGCAGAAATAGTGTGCTCAATAACTGTAAACTGGAACAGACATACTCTGGAAAAAAAAAAGTCTAATTCCCTAGTGCCCAATGTATGTGAGGCCCGGGGCCACCCACAGACAGTAGTCTTTTCCTTGCCTAGGTGTTTACTCAGATCATTGAAGGAAAATTCTTAGATGTGATGACTGCATTAGTTTCCTTTTCAGGCATTATTTTCTGTGTTTTCACCTGGTGATCCAGCCAGTGAGTCTGTTGTTTTTCAAAAGAACAAGCTTTCCTGCACAGGAATAGTTCCCCATCATTGGTGTCAATGGGAGGAATGGAGCCCCATCATTGGTGTCAGTGGGAGGAATAGTGCCCCATCATTAATGTCAGTGGGGGGGAATAGTGCCCCATCATTGGTGTCAGTGGGCAGAATAGTGCCCCATCATTGGTATCAACGGAAACAATAGTACCCCATCATTGGTATCACTGAGAGGAATAGTACCCCATCATTGGTATCAACTGAAGGAATAGTACCCCATCATTGGTATCAACTGAAGGAATAGTACCCCATCATTGGTATCAACTGAAGGAATAGTGTCCCATCATTGGTGTCAGAGGGAGGAATAGTATCCCGTCATTGGTATCAATGGTAGGTATAGTGCCCTATCATTGGTGTGAATGGGAGGAATAGTGCCCTATCATTGGTAAAAAAAACGGAAGGAATAGTGCCCCATCATTGGTGTCAGAGGGAGGAATAGTATCCCGTCATTGGTATCAATGGAAAGAATAGTGCCCTATCATTGGTGTGAATGGGAGGAATAGTGCCCCATCATTGGTGTCAGAGGGAGAAATAGTATCCCATCATTGGTATCAATGGAAGAAATAGTGCCCTATCACTGGTGTGAATGGGAGGAATAGTGCCCCACTCAGTAGTAACTCCCAGCTCTTCTGATCCCCCATTCAGTAGTAGCCGCCAGCTCTGCTGATCCCCAACTCAGTAGTAACCCCCAGCTCTGCTGAACCCCCACTCAGTAGCAACCACCAGCTCTGCTGATCCTTTGCTCCGTAGTAACCCCCAGCTCTTCTGATCCTTTGCTCAGTAGTAACCCCCAGTCTTCTGATCACCTACTGAGTAATAACCCCCAGTTCTGTTGATCCCCAGCTCAGTAGTAACCTCCAGCTCTTCTGATCCCCCACTCTATGCTGATCCCTCACTGAGTAGTAGCCCCCAGTTCTGCTGATCCCCTGCTCAGTAGTAACCCTCAGCTCTTCTGATCCCCCACTCAGTAGTAACTCGCAACTCTGCTGATCCCCCACTCAGTATAAACCCCCAGTTCTCCTGATCCTCTTCTCTCTCCGGTCCCGGCTCACCTCCCACTATATTACTCCCTCGCTGCACACTACATGACACATCTCATTTCTCCTGCTCCGGTCCCATAGCTCTGCTGATCCTTTGCTCTGTAGTAACCCCCAGCTCTTCTGATCCTTTGCTCAGTAGTAGCCCCCAGTCTTCTGATCCCCTACTGAGTAATAACCCCCAGTTCTGTTGATCCCCAGCTCAGTAGTAACCTCCAGCTCTTCTGATCCCCCACTCTCTGCTGATCCCTCGCTGAGTAGTAACCCCCAGTTCTGTTGATCCCCAGCTTAGTAGTAACCTCCAGCTCTTCTGATCCCCCACTCTCTGCTGATCCCTCACTGAGTAGTAGCCCCCAGTTCTGCTGATCCCTCACTGAGTAGTAGCCCCCAGTTCTGCTGATCCCCTGCTCAGTAGTAACCCTCAGCTCTTCTGATCCCCCACTCAGTAGTAACCCGCAACTCTGCTGATCCCCCACTCAGTAGAAACCCCCAGTTCTCCTGATCCTCTTCTCTCTCTGGTCCCGGCTCACCTCCCACTATATTACTCCCTCTCTGCACACTACATGACACATCTCATTTCTCCTGCTCTGGTCCCATAGCTCTGCTGATCCTTTGCTCTGTAGTAACCCCCAGCTCTTCTGATCCTTTGCTCAGTAGTAGCCCCCAGTCTTCTGATCCCCTACTGAGTAATAACCCCCAGTTCTGTTGATCCCCAGCTCAGTACTAATTTCTCCTGCTCCGGTCCCCCAGCTCTGCTGATCCTCTGCCACTCATTCCTCTCTCTCCGGTCCCTGCTCACCTTCTGCTATAGTGTTCCTATGTGTGCCGTCTGCTAGTTGCTCTGCTCTGCTCCGGACCCCGCTCACCTTCCTGCTGCTCCACACCAGATGTGACATCTGCACCAGACACTCCCAGAATATATATATACACATGAACTAGAAGTGCAGATGGCTTCTTTCTGGTTTGCTTGTTGGTTTCCCAGTGCATCCTGGGATATCTCATACCTGCAATACCTCCAAAACAAAGCAAAGCTAAAGCTACACAAAAGCCTCTCAAAAGGTGCAGGTGCTGTAAGCTAGCGTTGTCATAGACTTCTATGGAGGCTTTGGAGATGCTTTGAAGCTCCAAGAAAGTGACATGGGGGATCATTTTGGAAACAAAGCAAACACACCGTGTGACCAGGACTGTAAGGTAACCATTATTATTAATGACAGGAGCTTTGATTGGCATTCAGAAAAAAATGTGTCCGATGTCACATTTTGAAGCAAGTGTAAAGGAAGCCTTCTTGGTGCATTGGAAACCCATTCATTTCAATGGGCTGCACTAGTGCAATGCACATCACTGTGTGTCAATAACGCATTTTAAAAATGTGCGCGGGCCCCGGAAGCCATTTATTAGTTACAAAACAGAAATAAAATGATATCCATTCCATGACAATTTTCTGTTATGTCTGTAACGCTCAGTGGAGTTTTTTATTGCGTTGTCCGTCGCATAACTGACAGTGACCTTGTCACGTGATCTGCACCCCCCCCCCCCCCCCCACACACACACACACTTCGCACCCTCTTCTGTGTGCAAAGTTCAAATTCCCTTCTGAAGAAATCAGGAATGACAGAAAGAGGAGGAGGAGGAGGCCTCTGTCACCCAGACAGGACCCGTCACTGGGACATGGCATGTTGGGTGGCCGGGCCACCGCAGGGTAAGGTGACGTCAGCCGCGTGCCTAGATATTACCAACCGATCACTGTGACTTCATCTTCCCTGGTGATCTCCACAGATATCACATCCAGCATACTGCATGATTATCGACCAGCACTCTTTCCTTGTAGCACTGGGGTTATGGGTTCAACTGTACTGACTGCATGGAGTTTGTTCTCCCTCAAGTTCAGTGATTCTCAACCAGGATTCCGTGGAACCCTAGGGTTCCTCCAGAGGTTGCTAGGGGTTCCTTCAGCATTGGGCAATTTCTTCCTCTCAGATAAGTTCCCACGGACACCATTGATCTTTTTAGCTATCTGTAAGGAGGTAATTCTTCCCAATGACCACAAGTGTAAGGACCATTCTTCCCACTGATCATCACACTAATGTATCACGAGTTGTAGATTTCTCATTTTTAGCAGGGGTTCCTCGAGACCGGAGAACTATTTCAAGGGTTCCTCTGTGTTGAAAAGGTTGAGAAAGGCTGGTCTAGTTGCTCTGTGTTCTCTGTAAGCACTGAGGTTGACCAGGGTAGAAGACAGCAATTCTATCTCTACCAATGAAGGCCGAGGAGGGCAAATGCTGGACCGCATTCCCACACACACTCAACGTCATTGACACCGACAACCCACCCATCCAGATTCCTCTATCATTCACAATCTTTTTTAGGGGACACAACGTTTCACCAAACCTCCTCAACCAGACCCATAAATCCTCGGGGGCGGGGTAAAGACTCATTCCTTGTCAGGAAAATAACATTCTTAACCACTTTCAGCCCCGGACCATTGTGCTGGTCAAAGACCAGACCACTTTTTGCGATTCGGCACTGCGTCGCTTTAACTGACAATTGCGCGGTCGTGCGACGTGGCTCCCGAACAAAATTGACGTCCTTTTTTTCCCACAAATAGAGCTTTCTTTTGGTGGTATTCAATCACCCCTGCGGTTTTTATTTTTTGCGCTATAAACAAAAATAGAGCGACAATTTTGAAAAAAACGCATTATTTTTCACTTTTTGTTATAATAAATATCCCCCAAAAATATATAAAAAAAACATTTTTTTCCCTCAGTTTAGGCCGATACGTATTCTTCTACATATTTTTGGTAAAAAAAAATCGCAATAAGCGATTATTGATTGGTTTGCGCAAAAGTTATAGCGTTTACAAAATAGGGGATAGTTTTATGGCATTTTTATTAATAATTTTTTTTTTTTTACTAGTAATGGCGGCGATCAGCGATTTTTATTGTGACTGCGACATTATGGTGGACACATCTGACATTTTTGACACATTTTTGGGACCATTGTTATTTATACAGCAATCACTGCTATATAAATGCGGCCCTCCTGCTCTGCAGTTTCAATGTTCCTGCGACATTCCTGCTCTGCAGTGTTAGTGTCCATGTGGGACTCCTCACAGCCAGCAGAAACTTCTCTGTCTGGATACATGCCATCTCTTCCTGCATTCCCATGATCTTCATCTGATGAGTCGGGGACACTCAAGGGAGATTCCATTTCTGTAATGGCCTGCAGCAATCCGCCATTTCCCTCAACCTTCTCCTGAGATGACCCAGGCTGCTGGGGAGGAAGGGGGGCAGATACTGATTCAGACATGACAGATCCCTGAGACAGGGGTAGTACTGGGGCCACCATGTGAAGCCACTTCCTTACCCCCCCATCCATGCTGTCGCCATTGCTCTGGCATCCACTCTCTGGCTGGTACTGGCACAGGCACTTTCCTTCATTTGTTGGAAACTGTCCTCATTCTCACACTTTTCTCCGAACACACCACTGTTCTCCTTCAGAGAGGCGACCAACTTCTCCTGCTTTTTCAATGCCTCTTCCAGAGACTCCAGCTTGGAGACTTTCCTCTTACTATTTCCAGACTTACTGTGCAGGGATTTCTTTTTCCTGAGATCTTCTTTCATGACAGCAAGTTTCTGTTCCTCCTTAGCAATGCGGCGAAGTCTGTTCACCACTCCTCTTGCATAGGGACAGGCCCAGGGTCCATTGCAGCTTGAGCACATGGAGTAGGCCTCAGTACCTCTGGAGAGCCTCCGCCTTCATCTCCCTCCACCCACTGCATGGTGGCTGGGGGAGAAGCTTGCAGGACAGGCCCAGGCTTGATGTTTGATCCAACTGAGAGCAAAGCAGAGTGAGTCAACAGCACCTTGCAAAACAGCAGAACCTAGTGGAGAAGCTCCTCTGGTGCAAATATTGATGTGACTGGCTCAGTGTTCTCTGTACAGCACTGTGGTATATATCCAGGCATGTACTGGCCATCCGGACTACCGGGAGTTTCCCGGTGGGCCGATGGCTCAGTGGGCCACTCTGATGTAACGGGGGAAGGTGATGGGCCACTCTGATGTAAGGGGGCTGCTGATGGGACACTCTGATGTAAGGGGGCTGCTGATGGGACACTCTGATGTAAGGGGGCTGCTGATGGGACACTCTGATGTAAGGGGGCTGCTGATGGGACACTCTGATGTAAGGGGGCTGCTGATGGGACACTCTGATGTAAGGAGGCTGCTGATGGGACACTCTGATGTAAGGGGGCTGCTGATGGGACACTCTGATGTAAGGGGGCTGCTGATGGGACACTCTGATGTAAGGGGGCTGCTGATGGGACACTCTGATGTAAGGGGGCTGCTGATGGGACACTCTGATGTAAGGGGGCTGCTGGTGGGACACTCTGATGTAAGGGGGCTGTTGATGGGACACTCTGATGTAAGAGGGCTGCTGATGGGACACTCTGATGTAAGGGGGCTGCTGATGGGACACTCTGATGTAAGGGGGCTGCTGATGGGACACTCTGATGTAAGGAGGCTGCTGATGGGACACTGATGTAAGGGGGCTGGTGATGGGACACTCTGATGTAAGGGGACTGCTGATGGTACACTCTGATGTAAGGGGGCCATTGATGGGACACTCTGACGTAAGAGGGTGCTGATGGGACACTCTGATGTAAGGGGGCTGGTGATGGGACACTCTGATGTAAGGGGTGCTGATGGGACACTCTGATGTAAGGGGGCTGGTGATGGGACACTCTGATGTAAGGGAGTGCTGATGGGACACTCTGATGTAAGGGGTGCTGATGGGACACTCTGATGTAAGGGGGCTGCTGATGGGACACTCTGATGTAAGGGGGCTGGTGATGGGACACTCTGATGTAAGGGGGCTGGTGATGGGACACTCTGATGTAAGGGGGCTGGTGATGGGACACTCTGATGTAAGGGAGTGCTGATGGGACACTCTGATGTAAGGGGTGCTGATGGGACACTCTGATGTAAGGGGGCTGGTGATGGGACACTCTGATGTAAGGGAGTGCTGATGGGACACTCAAAATGTAAGTGGGCCGTTCTGGATGAAATCCAGGGCCAAATTTCTGTCCCAGCCCAGCCCTGTATATGTCAGAGCTATATAATTGTATAATAATAATAGTGTGTGATTGTTGGGGAACATTAGAGTGTAAGCTCCTCGGGTACAGAGACTGATGTGACTGGCTCAGTGTTCTCTGTACAGCACTGCGGTATATGTCAGAGCTATAAAATAGTATTTAAAATAATTATATTATAATACAAAAAATTATATTATATTATATATAAAAATGACTTAGTGATCTATGTTCAGTACTGCGGCATATGTCAGCGCTCTATATGGTAAAACAATAATAGTGTACGGCGGTGGTGCGACGGAATGGTGACCTTTGACTATAGTAACACTTATTATGACAATTCATTAGCACATCCTCCACCCTCCGGCACAGGTCAGAGGTAGAACCCATGTTTAGGGCCTCGGGGAAAGGTTGGGTCCCTGATGGGAATTCAGTGAAGTAGCTGAATGGTGAACGGTTGTTCTAGTGACAGCAGAAGTGTACACAACGGGTACGCAGCATGGGGTGCACCTCTCCGTCCATGAATGTAGAAGATCCTGTTTTTTTGCGCTCCTCTCCGGCAGGCAGGCGCGCCGCTGCGGGTTTGTCAACAAAGAGTCTAAGGGACGATGTGGGTCAGATGGCAGTCAACAGCATCCGTGAAAAGGCACCAGACTGTGTATACCCGAGCCGCCTCCACCGCGCCGCTCTACAGACACGCACCTCTAATCAGGCCAAGGTTCGCGTCATTCGGTTCAACTGGCACAACCAAAATACTGGATGGTGAGGAGTCTTGCCGTGAAGTTCTCAACTGGCAGTAGAAGACCAGTCCACCTAAAATTGATGTTTCGGTTATAGGTGGAATCTAGTGGGCGAGCCATCAGTTGCCTTCATATATACTATAAAAAGTATACTATACTATAAATATATACTATATTATAAAAAGCAGGGACGTCACCCTACCGACAAAGTGCCATCTATTACGGAACTTTTTCGGTAGGGTGATGTCTCTGCTATGGCAAAGCTATGGTTTTCCCAGTAGTAACCTATGGAGGTGAAAGTTGGACCATAAGGAAGGCTTCAACGCCAAAGACTTGATGGTCTTCAACCATGGTGTTGGAGAAAACTCTTGAAAGTCCCGTTAGACTGCAAGAAGGTCAATCCTGAAGGAAACCGACCCTGAATATTCACTGGAAGGACAGATCTTGAAGCTGAAACTCAGATACTTTGGCCACCTAATGCGACGAGAGGACTCTTCGGAAAAGACCCCGATGCTGGGAAACGTGGAAGGAAAAAGGAGAAGAGGAGGAAACAGAAAACAAGATGGATAGATAGCATTTATCGACACCACGAACACGAAGTTAAGCAAGCTCCGGGAGGACAGAAAAGCCTGGAGCACTATGGTCCAAGAGGTCACTAAGAGTCAGACATGACTAAACAACTGAACAACAACAACATACTATATTACCAAAAGTATTGGGACACCTGCCTTTACACGCACGTGAACTTTAATGGCATCCCAGCCTTAGTCTGTAGGGTTCAGTATTGAGTTGGCCCGCCCTTTGCAGCTATAACAGCTTCAACTCTTCTGGGAAGGCCGTCCACAAGGTTTAGGAGTGTGTCTATGGGAATGTTTAACCATTCTTCCAGAACTGCATTTGTCAGCCACTGATGTTGGACGAGAAGGCCTGGCTGGTAGTCTCCACTCTAATTCATCCCAAAGGTCTTCTACCAGGTTGAGGTCGGTCAAGTTCCTCCACCCCAAACTCGCTCATCCATGTCTTATTTGGACCTTGCTTGCTTTTTGGTAATATAGTGTATCAGTGAGATCTTCCCATCATACATCTTGATGGGCCTCAGGGTGCTCTCAGCTCCGGCTACTACTCTTAAAATTAGAGTTAGAACCCCTTCAGTTTATAAACTTAAAGTGGACCTGTCAATAAATTATATTTTTTCATTATATTATATTATATTATATTATATATGTTTTTATTATATTATATTATATTATATATGTTTTTATTATATTATATTATATTATATTACATATTTTTATTATATTATATCATTTATTTTATTGTATTATATATGATAGTATATTAACAATTTTCATTATATTATATTATATGATATTATATTATATTTTTTTATTATATTATATAATATGATATTATATTTTTTATTTTATAATTATTATATATTATTTTTTTATTATATTATATTTTTTCATATTATTTTGTTATATGATATTATATTATATATATTTTTAAAATAGAGTTAGAACCCCTTCAGATTATAAACTTAAGATAGTATATTACATTTTTTCATTATATTATATTATATGATATTATATTATATTTTTTCATTATATTATATAATATGATATTATATTTTTTATTTTATAATTATTATATATTATATTTTTTTATTATATTATATTATATTTTTTCATATTATTTTGTTATATGATATTATATTGTATATTTTTTTAAAATAGAGTTAGAACCCCTTCAGTTTATAAACTTAAAGTGGACCTGTCAATAAATTATATTATATTTTTTCATTATATTATATTATAGTATATTATATTATATATATTTTTATTATATTATATTATATTACATATTTTTATTATATTATATCATTTATTTTATTTTATTGTATTATATATGATAGTATGTTACATTTTTTTTCATTATATTATATTATATGATATTATATTATATTTTTTCATTATATTATATGATATGATATTATATTTTTTATTTTATAATTATTATATATTTTTTATTATATTATATTATATTTTTTCATATTATTTTGTTATATGATATTATATTATATATTTTTTATGGTAGGGGGGAGGGGGGAGACTGGGGAAATTCTTCCTCCTGCCTGCAGCAGGTTGACAGCAAAAAAAAATAAAAAAGTGACAAGGATTTTAACCCTTCCTGTTTTATCAAAAGCGAAATAATAATAATAGTAGTTAAAAAGGGGGTTCTAACCCTTCCTGTTCTGTTAAAAGGGAAATAAATATTTTTGGCCATTTGTACATATTATTATTATTATTATTATTAGTAATAATAATAATAATTATATAAATACATAGAGAAGAGTAAAGGGAAAAACCCCTTAACGACAATACAGGACTTTACAGGCTGTGTAATTAAATTTAAAAACAAACTTTATTACATACAGTATGTATAATAAAAGAGCTCACAGGTCACAGTGACCAAACAAATTACCCATTAAAAGATACAACCATGATAAAACAACAATCAGGTGTTGAGCAACTAGATGTAGTTGATGTTCACAGTGTAAAGTAACTTGTGCCAACGCGTTTCGCAGATCATATCGGGCTTCATCAAGAAAACGACGTAGACATCTGAAAAAAATATTATTTGACAATACATTACCACATAATTTAGTACACAATATACTGTATACAGACATCACCGTTGGAGTATAATAACAGCTTACCATCTATGAATATTGCAAATTTGTGTGTTCCCTGCAATTTAAAGGGGGCGACCCATAAATCGCAAACCAACCAATCCCCAACTAGATCAGTAGTAATATAAATACATAAAGTAATAATACGATAACAATGGTAATAATATAAGAATGATAATGATAATAACTATAAGTACATAAAACAATAATATAATAACAATAACAATAATAATTATATAAATATGTTTTGGCCATGTGTGCACATTATTATTATTATTATTATTATTATTATTATTATTATTATTATTGCTAAGAATAATAATAATATAAAAACATAAAATAATAATACAAGAATGATGATCATGATAAGAATAATAAGTACATAAAACAATAATATAACAACAATAATGATGATAATAATAATTATATAAATACATAAAATAAGGGTTTTTAACCCTTTCTGTTTTGTCAACAAAAATATTTTGCCCATGTGTGCATATTATTATTATTATTATTATTATTATTAATGATAATAATAATAATAATAATAATAATAATAAAATAATATTCATCTAAATACATTAAATAATATAAGAATGACAACTATGATAATAATTATAAGTACATAAAACAGTAATATAATAGCAATAATAATCATAATAATAATTATATGAATAAATACAATAAATAAGGAGTTTTTAACCCTTTCTGTTCTGTCAAAAGTCTAAATAAAATGTTTTGCCCATGTGTACACATTATGATAATAACTATAAGTACATAAAACAATAATATAATAACAATAACAATAATAATTATATAAATATGTTTTGGCCATGTGTGCACATTATTATTATTATTATTATTATTATTATTATTATTGTTAAGAATAATAATAATATAAAAGCATAAAATAATAATACAAGAATGATGATCATGATAAGAATAATAAGTACATAAAACAATAATAAAATAACAATAATAATGATAATAATAATTATATAAATACATAAAATAAGGGTTTTTGACCCTTTCTGTTTTGTCAAAAAGCTAAATAAAATATTTTGCCCATGTGTGCATATTATTATTATTATTAATATTAATAAAAATAATATTAATCTAAATACATTACATAATAATATAAGAATGGTAACAATGATAATAATTCTAAGTACATAAAACAGTAATATAATAACAATAATGGTAAAATAATAATTATATAAATAAATTAAATAAGGAGTTTTTAACCCTTTCTGTTCTGTCAAAAAGCTAAATAAAATGTTTTGGCCATGTGTACACATTATAATTATTATTATTATTGTTAAGACTAATAATAATATAAAAAACATAAAATAATAATACAAGAATGATGATGATGATGATAATAAAAATAATAAGTACATAAAACAATAATATAATAACAATACTAATGAAAATAATAATTATATGAATACATAAAATAAGAGGTTTACTCCTTTCTGTTCTGTCAAAAAGCTAAATAAAATGGTTTGGCCTTGTGTACATATTATTATTATTATTATTATTATTATGAATAATAATAATATCAATACGTAAAATAGTAATATGATAATAATAATAATAAAAACAATAATAATAAAAATAAAAATAATAATAATACAAACACATATAATAATAATTATAATAATAATATATAAAATAATAACAATGATGATAATATAAATAAAAAAAATAATGATATACTGCAAATATTAAATATATAAACATGTGTGGTAAACACTGATACAAAGAAGCACCTGCGTTTTTGAGTACAGCCACTCACTTCAATGGCGGGCTGTGTGCGGCATGTGCAGCTCGCGGGGCGCAGGCCAGTGCTGGGACGTGTAATGCTAGGTATATACATATGTGTATTTTGGCCCATGTGTGTGAACCCTCCACCTACCCACATGCACCTGGCGGTTACGCTCTGATCACACCTGTAGGCTTCTAGAACACACACGCTGGTAAAACGCGTATATTAGCATTGTGGTGGTGCGGTTCCATTAATTATTGACGCCCCCCCCCCCCCCCGAGGCGCGGTAATGCACTGTTATGCGTTGTGGCGGGCACGTTTTTTAGTGCCTTTTAGTTTGTAGGGAGGCAATGCACATGAGTAAGTGTCCCATAGACATAATAGAAAAGCGGGACTTTTCGCAGTAGAGGACGGTATTCCGTCTCGGATGATATTTGACGCATTCGGACATTTTATATACAAATATCTCTCAGCCAATTCCAATAAAAATATATATATATTTTTTTTTTCAAAAACTGCAAAATCATCCTTGTGAGAGCCGCCACGGCGCTGCCATTCCGGAATCCTGAGCACACCGATTTTCCGCACTGAATATGAAGCGTCCTGTTCTGCCTTCGGGAAGGATGGGGGTGGGGGTGGGGTGGGGTGATGCTGAATCCATGATGACCCAGAAAACTCCAACATCGCATGGCTGGTCCCCCCCGGGGAACGGAGCGGCGGTATTTAAAATTGCATTAGATTTGAAAGTAGCATTCTGGAGGGCTGCCTTCTGCCCGCTACCGTTTATGTACACTATTACCGCCACTCATCGGATGCTGCGCTTCGCCATCCATTTTTCATGAGCGCCGACCTGTGCATATATAGAAGAAAAAATTAAAGGGGAATTCCTTTATTTTCAAATATAGGAAAAAATGAAGGTGTATGAATGGCCGGCGTCGGCTTATAAATTATTTCCTTTTTTTTTTTTTGTGCGGCTGATGCTGCGCAAAGTTGAAAAGCCTCAGCTGCTTCCATCCAAGCCACACCCCCAATGCGTTGCGTCCTGCCCCGAGCACCAGATATAAGCAGCCCCGGTTACTCTATCCAAGCCACATCCCCAACACGTTACGTCCTGCCCCAGGGCACCAGATAAAATCATCCTCAGCTCGCTCTATCCAAGTCATACCCACAATGCATTGCGTCCTGACCCAGGGGGCACCAGATAAAAGCAACCTCAGCTCGCTACATTCAAGCCAGTCCATCCAAGTCACACCCCCAATGTGTTATTTTCTGCCCCGGGCATCAAATAAAAGCAGCCTCAGCTCGCTCCATCCAAGTCCCACCCCCAACGTGTTACGTCCTGCAAAGATAAAATCAGCCTCAGCTTGCTCCATCCAAGCCACACCCCCAACACAATTCGTACTGACCCGGGGCACCAGATAAAAGCAAACTCAGCTCGCTCCATCCAAGCCGATCTATCCAAGTCACACCCCCAACGTGTTATTTCCTGCCCAAGGGGAACCAAATAGAAAGCAGCCTCAGCTCGCTCCATCCAAGCCACTACTCCAACGCGTTACGTCCTGCCCGGGGCACCATATAAAATCATCCTCAGCTCGCTCCATCCAAGCTATACCCCCAATGTGTTGCGTCCTGCCCCTGGGAACCAGATAAAAGCAACCTCAGCTCATTCGATCCAAGCCAATCTATCCAAGTCATACTCCCAATGTGTTATTTCCTGCACCGGTGCAACCAAATAAAAGCAGCCTCAGCTTGCTCCATCCAAGTCACACCCCCAACGTGTTACGTCCTGCCCAGATAAAAGCAGCTTCAGTTCGCTCCATCCAAGCCACACCCCCAACACATTGCATCCTGACCCAGGGCACCAGATAAAAGCAACCTCAGCTCGCTCCATCCAAGCCGATCTATCCAAGTCACACCCCCAACGTGTTATTTCCTGCCCCGGGGCACCAAATAAAAGCAGCCTCAGTTCGCTCCATCCAAGCCACACACCCAACACATTGCTTCCTGACCTGGGGCACCAGATAAAAGCAGCCTCACCTCGCTTAATTTAAGTCACACCCCCAACGCGTTACGTCCTGCCCCAAGGCACCAGATAAAAGCAGCCCGGGTTACTCTATCCATGCCCCACGCGTTACGTCCTGCCCCGGGGCACCAGATAAAAGCAGCCTCAGCTCGCTCTATCCAAGCTCCACCACCATTGAGTTACACCCTGCCCCGGGGCACCAGATAAAAGCAGCCCGCTTACTCTAGCCAAGCCACACCCCCCACACGTTACGTCCTGCCCCAGGGCACCAGATAAAAGCAGCCTCAGCTTGCTCTATCCAAGCCCCACCACCAATATGTTACACCCTGCCCCGGGGCACCAGATAAAAGCAGCCCCGGTTACGCTATCCAAGCCACCCCCCCACGTGGTGCCTCCTGCCCCAGGGCACCAGATAAAAGCAACCTCAGCTCGCTCCATCCAATCCACACCCCCAACACATTGCATCCTGACCCGGGGCACGCTCGGAGACCACTTGGAGACACTCGGAGACCCTAGGAGACATGCAGCAACTCAGCATCTACGATTGGTTTCCGAGCATCCCCCCCACCTCTGGCCAAATGCGGTACTACACACCCCAGCGGCTTGAATCCTGCTCGTCTTGCAAGACAACGCTTGCAAACCGAGTCAGGTTTTTCTTTTTTTTTTAAATAGTTCGTATTGCGAAATGCTCATAAACCATGTTACTTACAATCCGAGGGTTCCACTGTATCTCATAGCTCCACCTCCTGCTCTCCAAGTACCACCCCAGAGGACCACCATAGCTCCACCTCCTTTCCTGCTCTCCAATACCACCTCAGAGGACCAACATAGCTCCACCTCCTGTCCTGCTCTCCAAGTACCACCCCAGAGGACCACCATAGCTCCACCTATTGTCCTGCTCTCCAAGTACCACCCCAGAGGACCACCATAGCTCCACCTCCTGTCCTGCTCTCCAAGTACCACCCAGAGGACCACCATAGCTCCACCTTCTGTCCTGCTCTCCAAGTACCACCCCAAAGGACCACCATAGCTCCACCTCCTGTCCTGCTCTCCAAGTACCACCCCAGAGGACCACCATAGTTCCATCTCCTGTCCTGCTCTCTAAGTACCACCCCATCAAGTGTCATGAAGCCTGGCACATGATGCTAACCTGTTTAGTTCCGCTCCCACCCTCCCTATCTATTTAAAGCCTTAGAAAATCCTATGATATCTAGAATGAAGAATTACACGCTGACACGCCTTCTTAGCCTTTAACTCCTCTTTTATGTAATAGCTATTTCCGCTGCCTTTCAGATTTTTATCTTGCAGCTGGTGTGCAGGAAGTGACTACAATATTTTCCTGCTGAAGAACGCATTTGTCAGTCCATATCTGAAAAAATTCTGCTGAAATTTCTTGAAATTAGCTAATGGAGTTGGCACACACTAGCTGAAAGCTATCATCAGGCTTGCAAAAACGCTGTCCTGTAAGCTGATGGCTGAGGGGGGCTTAGGTGGGTTTTTAGCAGAGGGTCAGCGCTCTGTGGGGGTTTCTCAATGTGGTGATGGTTATTGGTGGTCCAAAGAGGTAGGCGGAGCATTGACACAGAGTCTGGAATATTGTTACTGTCATATGCTTAATGCTATAAAACCTCAATATATACTATATATACAGTATATATACTGTAAATATACATTTGAGCTGTATATTAGGTGTTTGGCTAGAGTCGCCCTTTAATAGCATTAAGCCTGTCTTAGCGGTAACTGACACTGTCTAGGGGCATTGCTCGCCGTATTCTTTATGAGTCAAACAATCTTGTTCAGCCACAACTGGGACTAAAGGTCACGGCACAAACCAATGTAAACATTGATCGTAGTAAATGTTTACCTGGTTATGCCACATATAGCATGAGCTAAAAACAGATATATGAATAGACACCAAGGCCACTTCTCAACGTACACACACCACCAATGGGCACCTGAACCGCCGTCCTACATTTGAGACAGTGGACAGTTCCTAAATCCAGCCAACTGGAAGGATACACACAAGAAAAGGAGTTTCTGACTAGGGATGGACAAAATTAAGGAGTTTTCCTGCATTCAAAATTTGTGTAAATCTGGAAATTTTGGTAAAATTTTTTATTTGCATCAGAATCTATAGGGGAGGCAAATTGAAAGTGGTTTACGGTAGTTTTAAAGGGTGCAGTGGGCTTTCAAATGGCTCCCAGGTGTTATGGAAGTTCCTTTCGTCTATGCTGAGCCCGTTCTAGTGCCAAAGACGGACCATCATTAATGAGGAACATGAACATTAGGTATTGTGAGGAACGTGCCATTTTGGCATGGACTGCCCATTTTTCACCTGCATATTGTTATGATTTCCTGTTCGTAGTCCAGAAATTGTCACTATTGCTCATTTGTTTTCCATGTATTGGAAAGATTGACTCATTCTTCTCACATATTGTCATGATAAGCCAATTCTTCTTACATTGGTGGTCAGTGGGAAGAATGTCCCTCACATTGGTGATCAGTGGGAAGAATGTTCCTTACATTGGTGATCAGTGAGAAGAATGTTCCTTACATTGGTGATCAGTGAGAAGAATGTTCCTTACATTGGTGGTCAGTGAGAAGAATGTTCCTTACATTGGTGATCAGTGAGAAGAATGTTCCTTACATTGGTGATCTGTGGGAAGAATGTTCCTTACATTGGTGATCAGTGGGAAGAATGTTCCTTACATTGGTGATCTGTGGGAAGAATGTTCCTTACATTGGTGGTCAGTGAGAAGAATGTTCCTTACATTGGTGATCAGTGGGAAGAATGTTCCTTACATTGGTGATCAGTGGGAAGAATGTCCCTTACATTGGTGATCAGTGGGAAGAATGTCCCTTACATTGGTGGCCAGTGGGAAGAATGTTCCTTACATTGGTGATCAGTGGGAAGAATGTTCCTTACATTGGTGATCAGTGGGAAGAATGCTCCTTACATTGGTGGTCAGTGAGAAGAATGTCCCTTACATTGGTGATCAGTGGGAAGAATGTTCCTTACATTGGTGATCAGTGGGAAGAATGTTCCTTACATTGGTGATCAGTGGGAAGAATGTTCCTTACATTGGTGATCAGTGGGAAGAATGTTCCTTACATTGGTGATCAGTGGGAAGAATGTTCCTTACATTGGTGATCAGTGGGAAGAATGTTCCTCACATTGGTGATCAGTGGGAAGAATGTTCCTTACATTGGTGATCAGTGAGAAGAATGTTCCTTACATTGGTGATCAGTGAGAAGAATGTTCCTTACATTGGTGATCAGTGGGAAGAATGTCCCTCACATTGGTGATCAGTGGGAAGAATGTCCCTCACATTGGTGATCAGTGGGAAGAATGTCCCCTGCATTGGTGGTCAGTGGGAAGAATGCTCCTTACATTGGTGGCCAGTGGGAAGAACGCTCCTTACATTGGCGGTCAGTGAGAAGAATTCTCCTTTCATTGGTGGTCAATGGGAAGAATGCTCCTTACATTGGTGACCAGTGGGAAGAATGCTCCTTACATTGGTGACCAGTGGGAAAAATATTCCTTACATTGTTGGTCAGTAGAAAGAAAGCCCCAACTTTGGTGGACACTGGGAAGAATAGAGATACCTCAAACAATGATTGAAATCAGTGGTTACTTATCTGAGAAGCAGAAGGTTCTCATTGGTCAGGAACCTCTAACAACCTCTGAAGGAGCCCTAGGTGTCCATGTAACTCTGATTGAGAAAGGTTGATCCAGCTTGTCCATCATTGTTGTGTATGTATTGTAACAAATAGATTGCCATATACTTTACCCCCCATTTCTTAAGCAAATCTAAATGTTTAAAAATGAATTTTCTTTCTTTTTGATTTTCTTCTCTCAGGTTGGAGATGAACAGCCAGGACCTGGATGGGTCCCATATACAGCAGGACTGGAGCCCCACCATGTACTCGGTCTTCGAGGAGGACAGTAACAGCAGCTGCAGCTCTGTGGCTACATCCATCCTGAGCCTGAGAGCCGGAGAGAGCGAGGACCCCGATGCAGAGGAAAAGGTCTGCGCCGTGTGTGGTGATCGGGCTAATGGCTATCACTTCCATGTCCTGACTTGCGAGGGCTGCAAAGGCTTCTTCAGGTAATGCACACCTACCAACATTATAGTCCAGAATCCTGGGGCATCAATGTCACCAGCACAGTCCACATTTTATGAGCCCACTTTTTGGGTGGGTTCATTCAAATCAAATCATGACCAAGAGGTGTCACCAAGACCCCACCTCTTAATATGTAGGGATTGCCTATGATGCCCACTTTATGGATTGATCCCACCAAGAACCCACCTCTTAATATATAGGAATTGGCCATCATGCCCACTTTATTCATTGGTCCCACCAAGACCCTACCTCTTAATATGTCGGGATCTCCCATCTTACTCACTTTATGAATTGGTCCCACCAAGACCCAACATCATGCCCACTTTATGGATTGGTCTCACCAAGACCCCACCTCTTAATATGTAGGAATTGCCCATTATGCCCACTTTTATGGATTGGTCCCACCAAGACCCCACCTCTTAATATGTAGGGATTTCCCATTATGCCCACTTTTATGGATTGGTCCCACCAAGACCCCACCTCTTCATATGTAGGGATCACCTATCATGTCCACTTTATGAATTGTTCCACCAAGACCCCACCTTTTAATATGTAGGGATCACCTATCATCCCCACTTTATGGATTGGTCACACCAAGACTCCACGTCTCAATATGTAGAGATTGCCCATCCTTCCCACTTTATGGATTGGATGCACCAAGACCCCACCTCTTAAAATGTAAGGATCACCCATCATCCCCACTTTATGGATTGATCCCACCAAGAACCCACCTCTTAATATATAGGGATTGCCCATCATGCCCACTTTATTCATTGGTCCCACCTAGACCCTACCTCTTAATATGTTGGGATCTCCCATCATACCCACTTTATGGATTGGTCCCACCAAAACCCAACATCACGCCCACTTTACGGATTGATCTCACCAAGACCCAACCTCTTAATATGTAGGGATCGCCCATTATGCCAACATTTATGGATTGGTCCCACCAAGACCTCAGCTCTCAATATGTAGAGATCCCCTATCATTCCCACTTTATGAATTGGTTGCACCAAGACCCCACCTCTTTATAAATAGGGATTGTCCATCATACCCACTTTATGGATTGGCCCCGCCAAGACCCCACCTCTTTATATATAGGGATTGCCCATTATGCCCACTTTATGGATTGGCCCTGCCAAGACCCCATATCCTAATATACCCACTCGCAGCCCCCAATCTCCTCAATAAATGTCTTCTTCTTTTACTTCTCCTAGACGTTCCATGAGCAAAGGGTTAACGTTTACCTGTCCATTCACACGGTCCTGTCCGGTCACCAAAGCCAAACGCAGACGGTGCCAGGCGTGCCGGCTTCAGAAGTGCCTAGATGTGGGGATGAGGAGAGACAGTGAGTACAGTCTATGTGTTTAGCACTGGGATTCTGACATTTAGGTAACCGCCATTGTTGGGTGTTAACTGTCATTTTTTAGAATCAAGAATACTTAAAGGGGAACTCCAAGCAAACAGCTAAAATAGGGTTAGAAATAGGCATATGGGGTTGTCTGACCTACCAAAGGAGTTGTATTTCTGTCCACCCAGTCTGGAGATATACAGCCCATCACACAGTACAGCCGCAATGGTGACCAGACTTTTCTCTGCTGCAGTTAGGCAACACAGAGACGTCACCTCCCCGCCCCCTGCCTGCTGTTTGGACTACAAAGAAAGAGCAGCAGACAGATAAGGTCACCTCTCTGCTCATTCGGTCAGCATGTTTTCAGCACTATGGATGAGTGGTGTGATTTGCTGAGACAGTGGGACCCATTCATACCATTGCAGTGCTCTGACGCATTTGAGGTAATGTGTGTTATGGCTGCCAGTGTGCGCTTCATTTGGGCACCACATTCAAACCAAAACGCACCAGTGACGTCATCACTGGGTCTCTGTTGTTCTCTATGCAATGGAGAAAAGTGATGGCTAGTGGGAGGGCTTATGTACTCCTCTCAAGAGCCCTCAGTCCTGATGCAAGGAGGGGGAGGAGTTATGGAAATATCAAAATACCTTCATGGGTGGGTGTCAGACGTAAGGAGTGGGCGTTCCTAGGCAATAGATAACGCCCACGTGTCATGTTAAGCCTTCTACGATTGGGGAGTGGGAGGAGTTCTGCAAATAATAATAGGCCTTGGTGGGTGGGGATCAGTCTGAAGGAATGGGCGTGCCTAGGCAGGCTGCATTTGCATAGACAATGTCTACATACCTTAATGATTAAAAGCAGTGGGAGGAGTTATGCGAATATAACAATGCCTTGATGGGTGGGGATCAGTCTGAAGGAATGGGCATGGCTAGGCAGGCTGCATTTGCATAGACGACGCCTACATGTAATGTTAAGCCTTTATGATTGGAAGCAGTGGGAGGAGTTATGCGAATATCAAAATGCCTTGATGGGTGGAGATCAGTCTGAAGGAATGGGCGTGCCTAGGCAGGCTTCATTTGCATAGACGACGCCTACATGTAATGTTACACCTTCATGATTGGAAGCAGTGGGAGGAGTTCTGCAAATATCAAAAAAAGGCCTTGGTGGGTGGGGATCAGTCTGAAGGAATGGAGGTGCCTAGGCAGGCTGTATTTGCATAGACAACGCCTACATGTTATGTTACGCCTTAATGATTGAAAGCAGTGGGAGGAGTTATGCGAATATCAAAATGCCTTGATGGGTGGGGATCAGTCTGAAGGAATGGGCGTGCCTAGGCGGTCTATATTTACATAGATATAACGCCCACATGCCATGCTAAGCCTTCATGATTGGAATTAGTGGGAGAAGTTATGCAAATATCAAAATACCTTCATGTGTGGGTATCAGTCTGGAATGGTCATTCTTACGCAGGTTGTATTTGCATAGACAACGCCCACATATAATGTTAAGCCTCCATGATTGAAAGCAGTGGGAGGAGTTATGCAAATATCCAAAGCGCCTTGATGGGTCGGGTATCGGTCGGGAGGAGTGGGCATTCCTAGGCAGGCTTCGTTTGCATAGATAACGCCCACAGGTGATGCTGAGCTTCCACGATTGAAAGAACTGAAATCCAATGAATGAAAGGGGCGGGGCCAGGGACAGTCAGGCTGGGGACGAAAGAGCTAGATGATGATGGACGTCCTCCAGCCAGGAAATGAGGCGGGTTTCTATCCGACTTGCTGCAGCTTCTAATGCACATGGTGAGAAGCTCACAGTGTGCAGTGAAATCTCCCTCCACTATCCCATCATCATTGTATACACTGGTGTCCAGTGGCCAGGGCCAGGACACGCGCGGGGGGGGGGGGGGGGGGCGAAGGGGCGGTTGCCCTGGGGGCAATTGTTTATTGCAGGGATGGGGGCTCCCTGACCCTAAGGGAAGGGGGGGGGATTGCGGTTGGGCATCTCCGCCCTGGGCACTGGATGACCTTGTCCCGGCACTGCCGGTGGCCCTTTAAGCTCCCTCTCTGGCCCCAGTAGGATATATACAATAAAACAGAAGCTTCCAGAGATTCCTCTCCCTGGCGGCAAATCCCATTACTTGACATTTCGGAGATCTGAGATGGAACCATTAAACCGTAAGCGCTTTTTAATGGAGTGCAAATTCGGCCCCCTTGGCCCAGAGCAATCACCGGTCACCGAGCCGCGCGCCGAGCCCTGACAGTCCATTAGAAAATTGATTGCCGAGCCGCCAGGGTCTCCATTTGTAGATCCCAAAAGCCGCGGCTGCCGGTTATACCTTCGCGATTTAAACAGGCGCTTCCAATCGATCGATGAGCCGCTAATGCTGTCTTCTGAATCCTAAATAAAGTGCTGGCCCAGGATCAGCAGGCTTTTCACAGTGCTTCCAGGCAGAGATGCAGCTTCTTGTTACCTGGTAGCATGCTGTGCAACCTTCTAAGTGACATGCCTGGTGCAGGCTGCTTGAATCACTTTTAATATCTCTTTTTTTTTTGTTGTGATAGGCACGTTGTGTCGATGTGCGTTTTTTTTTGTGTGTGTTGCGCTATATAAAAATGCACCATGCGCACATAATTCCTCAACGGGCTCCAACACACTACTGTGGGGTGAACGGGGCACATGGCCCGAAATTAACGCATTTGCGTTGCGGCGATGCATGTCACTTGCGTTGGTGCGATGTGGTGCCGTACGTTTGGAATGGTGCCCCCGACGCGCCTTGCCGATGGGCACGCATTAATGTGATCATTGCAGTGCAGGGTGCGCAACGCATGTTAGCATCTTTCCGCTCATTAGAGATGAGTGATAATGAATAATAATACCAGGGCTGGGTCAAAGAGCTTGCAATCAGACAGGTGATCTTTATTAAGGGCTCGTTCGCATCAGGTGCATTGAGCTGCGTTGATCTACACAAGGACATGCTAAGGCCCCTTTTATGTGGGCACTGCTGGGCAACTCTGTGCTTGAGGTGCCTTTTGAACTCAAAACCAGGCAATGGCTGCCGGACAGCCCCGTATAGGTCATGGCCTCATAGAGGGGATATGGCGCTGCACCATAATCATAATTCAACAACATCCAATGGGTGTGAATGAAGAGTTACACTGGTGTGAAATTATGAGCATGGGGTGAACCAGGTGAATGGGGCTGTGCCACAACTGTGATGCCACCATGGGCAATGCATGCATTCAGGGTGCAGTGAAGAGTTATTTCAGTGTGAAAACCTAGGCATAAAGGTGAATAGGGCTGTGCCAAGACTGTGATGCCACCGTGGCCAATGCATGCATTCGGGGTGCAGTGAAGAGTTATTTCAGTGTGAAAACCTGGGCATAAAGGTGAATAGGGCTGTGCCACAACTGTGATGCCACCATGGCCAATGCATGCATTCGGGGTGCAGTTAAGAGTTATTTCGGTCTGAAATCCTGGGAATAAAGGTGAATAGGGCTGTGCCACAACTGTGATGCCAACATGGCCAATGCATGCATTTGGGTGCAGTGAAGAGTTATTTCAGTGTGAAAACCTGGGCATAAAGGTGAATAGGGCTGTGCCACAACTGTGATGCCACCATGGCCAATGCATGCATTCAGGGTGCAGTGAAGAGTTATTTCAGTGTGAAAACCTGGGCATAAAGGTGAATAGGGCTGTGCCACAACTGTGATGCCACCATGGTCAATGCATGCATTCGGGGTGCAGTGAAGAGTCATTTCGGTGTGAAAAGCTGGGCATAAAGGTGAATAGGGCTGTGCCACAACTGCGATGCCACCATGGCCAATGCATGCATTCGGGGTGCAGTGAAGAGTTATTTCGGTCTGAAATCCTGGGCATAAAGGTGAATGGGGCTGTACCACAACTTTGATGCCACCATGGCCAATGCATGCATTCAGGGTGCAGTGAAGAGTTATTTCAGTGTGAAAACCTGGGCATAAAGGTGAATAGGGCTGTGCCACAACTATGATGCCACCATGGTCAATGCATGCATTCGGGGTGCAGTGAAGAGTTATTTCAGTCTGAAATCCTGGGCATAAAGGTGAATGGGGCTGTACCACAACTTTGATGCCACCATGGCCAATGCATGCATTTGGGGTGCAGTGAAGAGTTAGTTCGGTCTCAAATCCTGGGCATAAAGGTAAATGGGGCTGTGCCACAACTGTGATGCCACTATGGCCAATGCATGCATTTAGGGTGCAGTGAAGAGTTATTTTGGTCTCAAATCCTGGGCATAAAGGTGAATGGGGCTGTCCCACAACTGTGATGCCACTATGGCCAATGCATGCATTCGGGTGCAGTGAAGAGTTACATCAGTGTGGAATCCTGGGCATAAAGGTGAATAGGACTGTGCCACAACTGCCATGCATCAGTGTACATTGGGCACAGTTTTGGTTCTGTAAAGAAGTATTTCAGTGTGAAATCCTGGGCATAGAGGTGAATAGCGCTGTGCCGCAACCACCTCTAATAGAAGCATTTGGGGCACAGTGAAGAGGTATGCCATGTGAAATCTGAGTGATAGGTGTGAATGGTTCTGTAATGGAACCGCATCCGCATTTGGGGTACAGTGAAGAGGTATTCAGTGTGAAATCCTGGGCATAGAAGTGAATAGGGCTGTGACACAACCACATCCAATAAGTGGTTTTGGGGCACAATGAAGAGGTGATCAGTGTGAAATCTGGTTTATAGAGGTGAATAAGGCTGTGCCGCAACTGCATACGATGGGCACAGTTGGGGTTCTGTAAAGAAATATTTCAGTGTGAAATCCTTGGCATAGAGGTGAATGATGCCGTGCTGCATTTGGGGTGCAGTGAAGAGGTATGTCATTGCGAAATCCACCTGATCATAGAGGGGAATAGGGCCGTGCCACAACTGTGATGCAGCTGCATCCAATAAATGTGGTCAGGGCTGGGTAAAGAGATATTTCAGTGTGAAATCCTAAACATAGAGGTGAATGACCCTGTGAGGCAAACATGAGTCCAAGAGACGCATTTGGGGCACATTAAAGAGGTAATTCAGTGTGAAATCCTGGGCATAGAGGTGAATGGGGCCGTGCTGTAACCATGATGCAACCGCGTCTAACGAATGCATTTTTATCGCATTGAAGAGATATTTCAGTGTAAACTCCTGGGCATAGAGATGAATGACGCCATGACACAACTGAGTCCAAGGGATGCATTTAGGTTGCAGTGAAGAGGTAATTTCCACGTGAAATCCTGGGAATAAAGGTGAATAGGGCTGTGCTGCAACCGTGATGCAACTGCTTCTAATGGATGCATTTGGGGAGTAGTAAAACGATATTTCAGTGGGCATAGAGAAGAATAGGGCTGTGCCGTAACTGTGATGCAACTGTGTCTAAGGGATGTGTTTAGGGAGCTGTAAAGAGGTATTTCAGTGGGCATAGAGGTGAATAGGGCTGTGCCGCAACTGTGATGCAACAGCATATGATGGGCACAGTTAGGGTGCTGTAAAAAAGTATTTCAGTGTAACATCCTTGGCATAGAGGTTAATGATGCCATGATGCATTTAGGGCGCAGTGGTATGTCAATGTGAAATCCTAATCATAGAAGGGAATAGGGCTGTGCCGCAACTGTGATGCAACCGCATCCAATAAATGCAGTCAGGGCCAGGTAAAGAGATATTTCAGTGTGAAATTCTGAGCATAGAGGTGAATGGGGCCGTGTTGTAACTGTGACACAACTACGTCCGATGGACGCATTTGGAGCACAGTGAAGAGGTCATTTCAGTGTGAAATCTTGATCACAGAAGGAGATAGGGCTGTGCCGCAACTGTGATGCAACTGCATACAATAAATGTGGCCAGGGCCGGGTAAAGAGATATTTCAGTGTGAAATCCTGAGCATAGAGGTGAACGGGGCGGTGTTGTAACTGTGACACAACTAAGTCCAATGGACACATTTGGGGCACAGTGAAGAGGTCATTTCAGTGAGAAAAACCCGGGTCATAGAGGTGAATAGGGCTGTGCCACAACTGTGATGCAACCGTGTACAATGGGCACAGTTAGGGGTGAGGTACAGAAGTATTTCAGAGTGAAATCCGGGTAATAGAGGTGAAGAGGGCTGTGCCACAACTGTGATGCAACCACGTACAATGGGCACAGTTAGAGGTGAGGCACAGAAGTATTTCAGCGTGAAATCTGGGTTATAGAGGTGAAGAGGGCTGTGCCGAAACTGTGATGCAACCACGTACAATGGGCACAGTTAGGGGTGAGGTACAGAAGTATTTCAGTGTGAAATCCGGGTTATAGAGGTGAAGAGGGGTCTGCCGCAACTGTGATGCAACCACGTACAATGGGCACAGTTAGGGGTGAGGCACAGAAGTATTTCAGTGTGAAATCCGGGTTATAGAGGTGAAGAGGGCTGTGCCGCAACCACGTACAATGGGCACAGTTAGGGGTGAGGTACAGAAGTATTCCAGTGTGAAATCCGGGTAATAGAGGTGAAGAGGGCTGTGCCACAACTGTGATGCAACCACGTACAATGGGCACAGTTAGGGGTGAGGCACAGAAGTATTTCAGTGTGAAATCCGGGTTATAGAGGTGAAGAGGGCTGTGCCGCAACTGTGATGCAACCACGTACAATGGGCACAGTTAGGGGTGAGGCACAGAAGTATTTCAGTGTGAAATCCGGGTAATAGAGGTGAAGAGGGCTGTGCCGCAACTGTGATGCAACCACGTACAATGGGCACAGTTAGAGGTGAGGCACAGAAGTATTTCAGTGTGAAATCCTGGGCATGCAGGTTAATGGGGGTGAATGGTGCCACGCAGCAACCATATAGCCAACTTTGTTGAGCCTGTAATGAACATGGTGCAATGCACCTAATTTAAAGAACTCCCGTTTGAGTGCAAGCTCTGCTGCCCGCCCCCGCTATGTCACGTATTCAGCCATAATTATTGAGGGGACGACTTGCCATGCTGTTTAAAGGCCCAGAAGATAAAAAGTAACAGTTTAGTTACATTGTATTGCTTTTAATATCTGATCATAATCTGATCCATCCATTGTTCTGATGAACTGAGGGGATGCAGTGCGCTCATGCGCAGGCGCGCACATCACTTACAAGGGTGTCTGGAAATGGGCCGCCACTAAATCGCCCCCCCCCCCCTCCAGTAGTCATCAGAGATACAATAACTGGTTACAAATTGAGCGATCTCAGCACTGGATCCTTCGAAAAACAATATTCTCCCCACAGACCACAATAGAGGCCTAGCCCGCGTTATCCGAGTCTATAAATAGGCCCAGTGCCCCCCTCCCCCCACGTTCGCCTCCCGCCGCTGTTTATACCTGCGAAATCCTTTGATGTCATTTCAGTAAACATCAGAGATGACAGCGAATAGAAAGATTAGGAGCTTAACGCGGCCTGAAAAAAAAGAAAGAAGCCTCCGGGGACCCCCCGGGGGAAGGCAATAGGAGGAGGAGGAGGAGGGGGGGTAGGAAATTGTGACAGAAGTCCGCAGGAAATGCAGGAACATGGAAAACATCAACACGTTTCGTCCTGCCGCCGGCACGCGCGGCTGTTTAATATTCCGGTTTTAACTCGATGCGGTAAATATTAAATCCGGGTTTAATCAAGGACACAACAATGGAATGTGTGGCATGGCAGCTGCATAAATGTTTGGCGTTTAGTAACAGCGAGGCGCGGCGCTGAATGCAGCTGTGACTACCTGGCAATTGGTGGAAGGGCCTGCGACTCTGGGGGGGGGGGACCAGCATGCAGTAATGGTGTCTAGGATTGGGCAAGGATTGCCGATGGCTTTGTTACCAGTGCCGGGTGATGAGAGCGTTCCTCTGCAAACAGATAGACCAGAATTCTCTCCAGGCATTCAAATTACGCGAGTTTTAGATGCGATTTCGGCATGCTACCATTAAACTCTATAGACTGTGCGTTTTGACGAAAGCGCATCAAAGATGTAGCCTGCAGGACTTGTAAGTCCTGCAGGCTACAGAGTAAATCATTCATTTTTATTATTTTTTTTTTTAGACAAAATAAAAATACATATTTGGCCACTAGGTGGAGCTACTTATAGGTAGTTAGCGCCATCTAGTGGCCAAATGCAGAATTTTCTATTTTAAATCAATTGAAATAGAATAAATCAAATCAATTCGCATAGACATTCACCCACCGAAAGTGCATGTCGATTCGTCCTGTGTAAATGCAAATGTTCGAATGTAAATCATTGATTTTTATTATATTTTTTGTCCAAAAAAATCCATATTTGGCCACTAGGTGGAGCTACTTATAGGTACTTAGCTCCATCTAGTGGTTAGACGCAGCATTTTCTGTTTTAAATCAATGAATGTTTTAAATAAACTCTATAGACTGTGCGTTTTGAAAAAAAATGCATAAAAGATGTAGCATGCAGGACTTTTTAGCGCACCGCACCTTAAACGCGTGTAAAATGCACAAGTACAAACCAGGCTTAAAGGGGTTGCTGTATAGGGAACTCGCATAGATATTCATCCACTGAAAGTGCATGTCGATTTGTCCTATGCAAATCAGGAAAAAATGTAAATGTTCGAATGTAAATCATTGATTTTTATTATTTTTTTGTCCAAAAAAATCCATATTTGGCCACTAGGTGGAGCTACTTATAGGTACTTAGCTCCATCTAGTGGGCAAATGCAGCATTTTCTATTTTAAGTCAATTGAAATAGATCAAATCAAATCAACTCTCCTAGACATTCACCCACCGAAACTCCATGTTGATTCGTATTGTGCAAATTGGGGAAAAAATTTAAATGTTCAAATGTAAATCATTGATTTTTATTATTTTTTTGGTCAAAAAAATCCACATTTGACCACTAGGCGGAGCTAATTATAGGTACTTAGCGCCATCTAGTGGCCAAATGCAGCATTTTCTATTTTAAATCAATGAATGATTTTTAATAAACTCTATAGACCGTGCGTTTTGACGAAAGCGCATCAAGGATGTAGAATGCAGGACTTCTTTTTTTTTTATCGCACTGCACCTTAGACGTATATGTAAAATGCACAGATACAAACCCGGTCTTGAAGGGGTTGCTTTATAGGGAACTCGCATAGACATTCACCCATCGAAAGTAGTGCATGTCGATTCGTCCTGTGCAAATCGGGGGGGGGGGGGGAGGGGATTAAAATATTCAAATGTAAATCATTGATTTTTATTATTTTTTTGGCCACACAAATCCATATTTTTTTGGCCACTAGGTGGCGCTACTTATAGGTACTTAGCTCCATCTAGTGGCCAAATGCAGCATTTTCTAGTTTAAATCAATGAATGATTTTAATAAACTCTATAGACCGTGCGTTTTGACGAAAGCACATCAAAGATGTAGAATGCAGGACTTCTTTTTTTTTTTTTATCGCACTGCACCTTAGACGTATGTAAAATACACAGATACAAACCGGTCTTAAAGGGGTTGCTTTATAGGGAACTCGCATAGACATTCACCCGTCGAAAGTGCATGTTGATTCGTCCTGTGCAAATCGGGGGGGGGGGGGATTTAAATATTCAAATGTAAATCATTGATTTTTATTATTTTTTTGGCCACAAAAAAATCCATATTTTTTTTGCCCACTAGGTGGCGCTACTTATAAGTACTTAGCTCCATCTAGTGGCCAAATGCAGCATTTTCTATTTTAAATCAATGAATGATTTTAATAAAGTCTATAGACCATGCGTTTTGACGAAAGCGCATCAAGGATGTAGAATGCAGGACTTCTTTTATTTTTGAAATTTTTTTTAGCGCACAACACCTTAGACGCATGTAATGTAAATGTTCGAATGTAAATCATTGATTTTTATTATTTATTTGGCCACAAAAAATCCATATTTTTTTGCCCACTAGGTGGCGCTACTTATAGGTACTTCGCTCCATCTAGTGGCCAAATGCAGCATTTTCTATTTTAAATCAATGAATGATTTTAATAAACTCTATAGACCGTGCGTTTTGATGAAAGGATGTAGAATGCAGGACTTCATTTTTTTTTTATCGCACTGTACCTTAGACGCATGTAAAATTCACAGAAACAAACCAGTCTTAAAGGGGTTGCTTTATAGAGAACTCGCATAGACATTCACCCATCGAAAGTAGTGCATGTCGATTCGTCTTGTGCAAATGGGGGGGGGGGGGATTTAAATATTCAAATGTAAATCATTGATTTTTATTATTTTTTTGGCCACAAAAAAATCCATATTTTTTTTTTGCCCACTAGGTGGCGCTACCTATAAGTACTTAGCTCCATCTAGTGGCCAAATGCAGCATTTTCTATTTTAAATCAATGAATGATTTTAATAAACTCTATAGACCTTGTGTTTTGACGAAAGCACATCAAAGATTTAGCATGCAGGAATTTTTTTTTTTTTTTTAATCGCACTGCACCTTAGACGCATGTAAAATGCACAGATACAAACCGGTCTTAAAGGGGTTGCTTTATAGGGAACTCGCATAGACATCCACCCATCGAAAGTGCATGTTGATTTGTCCTGTGCAAATCGGGGGGGGAATTAAAATATTCAAATGTAAATGACTGATTTTTATTTATTTTTTTTGGCCCCAAAAATCCATATTTTTGTTGGCCACTAGGTGGAGCTACTTATAGGTACTTAGCTCCATCTACTGGCCAAATGCAGCATTTTCTATTTTAAATCAATTCATGATTTAAATAAATGTTATACTAATATGATTCTGCGCTATCCAAATGTAATCATACGGTAACCGTACTGAATCATAATATTACTGGCCGTAGTTAAATAGTAGTGGTGAGATATATAGGAATAGAATATCTCACCACTACTATTTAACTGTTGATCCTGTCAGAAATCCATTGAGCAAATAATAACATCCTGCACTCTCTACCACTGCTGTCCTCTCATTAGTTACATTGTTCTCAGTTCTCTCTGTGGACTATAGAACACCTCCTATCCATGATGTGGAAAGGGGAAGATGGGGAGGTGGAGGAGGGAGCGGTGTGTGGTGGTCCTAAAACACTTCGAGTCCTATGGTGTCTCCACTACTCCTCCATAGATACAGTATAGTTCTTGTAATACTGAAGGTATAATAACACCAGTGACATTTTGCGGTGTGTGCGTGGTTTGCAGTGATCATGACGGACGAGGCTCTGATGGCGCGGCGCGAGCTGCGGATGAGGAAGAAGCAGGAGCGGATGCAGAGGTCGCAGCGGGTGGCGGAGGTCGGGTCGCTGAGCGAGGAACAGAAGCAGGTCATCTCCAGCCTCATAGAAGCCAACCGGAAACACTTTGACTCCAAGTTTGAAAACTTCAAGGGATACAGGGTGAGAACGCTGCGCCATAGGGTGGGGGCGGGGGGGTTGGGGGTGCAGCGGGTGCATGGAGTTTGGGCATGTGTCAGGAGGCGGGGCTGTGACACGCATAGAAATAATGGAGGGTTTAGGAAATGGTGTCACACATTTTAATGGTACAAGCTGAATTTCATCAGGAATGGCCCTTGAAAACCTGACCTGAATGTTTCCAATTTACTATATCAGCCAGCAGGTGTCGCTGTGGGTTTCTTTTGTACATTTACCATGCTAACCCTGACTGCTTTGCTGAAAAGCACTTATTTTACAGTGACAATTTCCTGAAGTTTAGATTACAAGGCTAGATGATTTTCTGAACAAATTTAAGCTTTCCTTCCTCACCTGCCCTGCTCAGATGGAGCCATATGAAGATTCAGTTAGAGACGGGTGATATAAAAAAAGGGAGAAGCTTGTGCTGTGGTCTCGCCTTAAAAAGTGCAAGTGCTCTGCAAATCCAGTGCTATGGGTGTCCCCCGTGTTAAAGCACAACTCCCGGCTCCTCCCCATGCCCCCTCCAAGTCACCCAACCCCCACTCGCCTGGAATTCTGCAGGACTGGCCTCTAAAATGTGACCATGACATGACCTTGGAAGGCATGCAGAAAAAGGAACCCATAGCCCAGGGGTGTCAAACTCAATTTCATTGTGGGCCACATGAGCATTATGGTTGCCCCAAAAAGGTATGTTGTATCTGTAAGGCTAATTGTCCAGAGCACTCCCCCCCCCCCCCCCCTTTACATCAGATGACAAGAGCCTCCCCACCATCAGAAGTCAAGAGTCTCTCCCCACCATCAGAAGTCAAGAGTCTCTCCCCACCATCAGAAGTCAAGAGTCTCTCCCCACCATCAGAAGTCAAGAGTCTCTCCCCACCATCAGAAGTCAAGAGTCTCTCCCCACCATCAGAAGTCAAGAGTCTTCCCCACCATCAGAAGTCAAGAGTGTCCCCCACCATCAGAAGTCAAGAGTCTTCCCCACCAGAGAAAGTCAAGAGTCTCTCCCACCATCAGAAGTCAAGAGTCTCCCCCACCATCAGAAGTCAAGAGTCTCTCCCCACCAGAGAAAGTCAAGAGTCTCCCCCACCATCAGAAGTCAAGAGTCTCCCCCACCATCAGAAGTCAAGAGTCTCCCCCAGCATCAGAAGTCAAGAGTCTCTCCCCACCATCAGAATTCAAGAGTCTCTCCCACCATCAGAAGTCAAGAGTCTCCCCCACCATCAGAAGTCAAGAGTCTCCCCCAGCATCAGAAGTCAAGAGTCTCTCCCCACCATCAGAATTCAAGAGTCTCTCCCACCATCAGAAGTCAATAGTCTCTCCCCCCCATCAGAAGTCAAGAGTCTCTCCCACCATCAGAAGTCAAGAGTCGCTCCCACCATCAGAAGTCAAGAGTCTCTCCCCACCATCAGAAGTCAAGAGTCTCTTCCCACCATCAGAAGTCAAGAGTCTCCCCCACCATCAGAAGTCAAGAGTCTCTCCTCACCATCAGGAGTCAAGAGTCTCCCCCACCATCAGAAGTCAAGAGTCTCTTCCCGCCATCAGAAGTCAAGAGTCTCTCCCCACCATCAGAAGTCAAGAGTCTCTTCCCACCATCAGAAGTCAAGAGTCTCCCCCACCATCAGAAGTCAAGAGTCTCTCCTCACCATCAGGAGTCAAGAGTCTCCCCCACCATCAGAAGTCAAGAGTCTCTTCCCGCCATCAGAAGTCAAGAGTCTCTCCCCACCATCAGAAGTCAAGAGTCTCTCCCCACCATCAGAAGTCAAGAGTCTCTCCCCACCATCAGAAGTCAAGAGTCTCTCCCACCATCAGAAGTCAAGAGTCTCTCCCCACCATCAGAAGTCAAGAGTCTCTCCCCACCATCAGAAGTCAAGAGTCTCTCCCACCATCAGAAGTCAAAAGTCTCTTCCCACCATCAGAAATCAAGAGTCTCTTACCACCATCAGAAGTCAAGAGTCTCTTCCCACCATCAGAAGTCAAGAGTCTCCCCCACCATCAGAAGTCAAGAGTCTCTTCCCACCATCAGAAGTCAATAGTCTCTCCCCACCATCGGAAGTCAAGAGTCTCTCCCCACCATCAGAAATCAAGAGTCTCTTCCCACCATCAGAGGTCAAGAGTCTACCCCCTACCCCCCCCCCCCCCCACCATCAGAAGTAAAGAGTCTCTCACCCTCCATTACACCTTTACCTTGTGCTGGAAGAAGTTGGGGGCAGAGCTGAGAAGCAGAAAGTACAGGGTCTGGAGGAGGACCAGAGAGTGACTATAGTCAGCTGCCAGAGCCTACTGAGACCAGGGGAGGCAGAGACAAGGGGGTCCTGTGGCTGCACAGGATCTTTAGGAGGAACTCTGTGCAGCCACTCTACTGCCGACTAGTGAAATGAAGTTGTGTGTGTGGGGGGCAGAGACAAGCCCCTCCGCGGCAGCACAGAGAAGGATCTGGTGAAGGAGTTCTGTCCTCCTTTTTGCTGCTGACTGAGACAAAATGGGGGCAGAGTTGGAGGGTACCGCAGTGGCATTAGAGGTGTGAGGGCCGCATGAAATAGCCTGGCGGTCCAGATTCGGCCTGCTGGCCTTGTGTTTGACAACACAGTCAAATGACACTGGGCATCATTCAATCTGAGAGACTGAGGATGTCTAGTGGCAGAAAGAGATTACTGCAGGGTACAGCTTCGTAGAGTAGGTGAGTATTGTAGCTAGTTAGGAGTTGTGCTTAAAGCGGGAGTCCGCCGGGACTCCGCGTTTTTTTTTTTTTAAAAAGCCAGCAGCTACAAATACTGCAGCTGCTGACTTTTAAAATAGTGACACTTACCTGTCCAGCGCACCCGCGATGTCGGCACCCGAAGCCGGTCTCTTGATCGTCTCTCGGGTGCTGCCGCCGCCATCTTCGGTATGGGAATCAGGAAGTGGAGCCTTTCGACTTCATTTCCCGGTTCCCTACTGCGCATGCGCGAGTCGCGCTGCGCAATAAGGATGGACCCGCTGCCTCTGGGATCTGTGTGTTTCCCAGCAGGCAGCGGGGGACTTTCGGAAAGGGGCGTAATCTACGCCCCTTTCCGCAGAGAGCTATCCCGGAAGTGGGTGCAGATACCTGTACTGTACAGGTACCTGCACCCCCCTCCCCCCTGAAAGGTGCCAATTGTGGCGCCGGAGGGGGGGAGGGTTCCGATGAGCGGAAGGTCCACTTTAGGGTGGACCTCCGCTTTAACATGTTTTTTTTAATAAATCAGTTGACAAACTTGTACTACAAAAAACTAGCCGAATAACAAAAATAAACTTCGATTGGAGGTCCAATGGTTAAACTGTTTGTAAAACCACACTCATGTCATGCTCAATCCGATAACGAATTTCAGTGTTATCCCACGATTAACCGGACAGGCCTCAATCCAGATCAATCTAAACCTCTTACTAGGCATAGATGGAGAAAGCCAGTTTGGCAGGTTGAAGGTCCATCGCTCGCGGAATGTCAATATGTCATATATTTTGTAGCCCCGTATCTCTCCCTATCACCCCTGCACCTTGGGTGACCTCTTCCTCCTCCAGAGTTTGCTCAACAGCCTTGATCCAGCGAGCACCACCCTTAACAGTTGACCGTAATCAGATTCTTGGCCCGTATGTCAGGTACATGACTATGACAACACAAGCCAACCAGAGCCAGATGGCAGCGGAATTGGCTGGCATCACTCCGTAAATTACTTATTAACTGGAGATTGGGAGATAACCTGACACAGCGGGCACCGCGCCTTAGAGATGCCGTTTTAACCCTATGGTATGTGATAGTTGTTTGTAACCCTTTTGGTTGGTCATGGGGGGAGGGGGACCAACAAATCCTTTAAAACCAAAACCTGGGTGTTATGTATCCATTCTCTGCCATGTTCTTCCAGCACCAAGCCCACCATGATACCTGATGAGGAAAGACGTAGTTTGATACTTTGCTCTTCTCAAAAGTTGGAAAGTCTCCTTGTACAACAACAGACTCTTCAGTGCTGTGGGCCCTTGTTATCAGGGGAAAAGTTCACAAGAACTGTGTGCAACCCTTTTCGTTGGTCATGGGGGGACCAAGTCCTTTAAAACCAAAAGCTAGGAGTTATGTATCCATTCTCTACCGTTCAAACAATAATTGTTTGTATCCCATTTTGGTTGGTCATAGGAGCCAACAGTTACTTGAAAAGCACAACCTGGGAGCAGGGCCGTCTTCAACGTTGGGCAAAATGGACAGCTGCCACTGGGCCCAGTTTATGTTCCAGGGCCCAAAGAAGCTGCCCCTAGAGCCCAGACTCCCTACAAATAGCTGATAAGTGGATTTGGCTATCACTCAAGAGATGAGGGCAGAATTGAATGTTGGGGGGGGGGAAGCTGGTGATTGGTTGGGTGTTAAGTCTGTAGCCTGTGCGGTGATTGGCCAGCTCGGTAAAGTAAACCTTGCCTGGGGAGAGCACCTGTCAACAAGCTAAGGACTTGTTTGTGGACCAGTTCTTTATGTCTACCTTATTAAAGGCCTTGCATGTCTGTAGCACTGCCCCCTCTAGGGATTGTTGGGTGTAGACTCCCCTTGGCTTTCCTCTTCTTATCTCTCAGCCAGTTACTAGGGGTTTTCATACCACTGCCCACACTCTCATCTTCTCATTGTCCAATAACCAATCACGTTTTTTTTTTTGGTATTTATTGTTGGAACTTGGATACGAGAAAAGAATAGTGGGATACTCCAAGTGGTGGGACTAATTACTCGGCCTCACAGGTTGGACGTGGTAACAGACTTGCCGTTATACCATACGACACTTGTATGGGAGAAATAAGTCCGTTACTCGCTCTGGCGACAGACTTGGTAAAACTGTTTTTCCTCAGAACACTGCTCTTTGGCTGACACCCATCCACTGACTCTACTAGCTGAAGGGGTGGCCCTCACAGGACAGGCCCCATGACACAGATCTGGACAGGCCCCGAAAAACATATCCTTTCTGGAGTATCTCCCTTCCAGTCAGCTCTGCAGGACATCTGGGTTGCAGCTTTACTCAGATACAGGCCCTCAGGTCAACCACCTGAGGCCACATGGCAGCTTGTGCGAAGGAGGGGCAGCCGCCCCACTTTCCAGCCAAAGACCCCAAGCACATGTGCCCTTGGCATACCTACAGTCACCCAGCATGCACTGAGGCACTCTCCTCTGCCAATGGCAAGGGCTGTAACAATGCTTGTGCTCTCATGTGTCAGGTTTCCTCCCACTGTCCAGTATGCCTCACTATTGGACCAGTGACTAGGGGGGTATCTGTCCATCTTCTACCATCCTCTTCTAGCACTGGAATCCATTATGATATGTGCCTGATGATAGAAGGTGTAGTTTGACCCTTTGTTCTTCTATAAATTTGAGAAGTTTCCCTGTACAAACACAACGACCCCCAAGTGCCATGGGCAGTGGAGAAGTACCAGCCCATAAATTTTGAAAAGCAGTATGCAGAACTGATAGCATTTATTCATCCCTTACTTTCCTTATCAATAATATAAGAAAAATGCTTGTCCTCTACCCCTTAAATGGCCTTTAATGCTGGCCATGCACAGAGCAATTTTAAGTCAACTTCAATAATTTCCAACCAAAACAACAACAAAATGTAATGGTGGCCTTCCACCAATACGTTAGATCAGTGATGGCAAACCTTGGCACCCCAGATGTTTTGGAACTACATTTCCCATGATTCTCATGCACTCTGCAGTGTAGTTGAGCATCATGGGAAATGTAGTTCCAAAACATCTGGGGTGCCAAGGTTCGCCATCACTGCGTTAGATTATGTAATAGTAGATCGCAGCATTCAAATGTACCTAAGAAAATCAAGTCAATGATGGTGGCCTCTTGAAGATTTCTCATTCAACTACCTCTAGAAGCTAAGACAGGGCAAGCAAGGGGGCGATGGAAGGGCACAGGAACTGTTGACTGGAACTCGGAATGCGCTGGTATGTGAAGGAACACAGCTGGTAATACACAAAAGAAGAACCAAGTTTAGAGTCAGGTCACAGGCCGGAGTCAATAGCAGTCAAGTAGCAAGGCAACAAATCATAAGAAAAATTGAGGTTGGGAAAAGCAGAGGTCAACATTATGTGAACAAGATGGTTAGCGGGATCTTGGTCAAAGGTCCAGGCTGATGGCAGTAATATAGGTGGTTGGTAGGTGGTTGGTAATCATAGGCAGAAAAGGGAAAGCCAAAGCAGCTCAGACAGAAGTTGGGTCAGTAATGAAGTTCAGAAGCAAACTCGGGAACAAGAATTCCAGTTCACAGGAAACCCAAAATGACCATTTAGCAATGGGAATATAAAGGACATGTTCATGTGGTGGATGGGCACAAACTTTTGTACCCCCCCCAGGAAAGCCCACACAGCCTGACTGAGTCAGGCCTTCACCTACACCATTGGACCATGCATGGGCCGTTTTGAAAATTTGATGAAGAGGTTTATGGCAGCTCTCTTGCCCCTGTTCAAGCTCACTTGCCTCTCTACTTCTTTTCACTTGCAGTTACAACCACAAGTGGTAAAAGCCAGATGGGGCAATTCGCCAATATCAAGTCCTGCTTGTAGCCCCCATCATTTGAACAAGTACCCTGAAGACCAGGAGCTAATGGAGGGTGCTGACCCAAAAGACTTTAAAGAATTGCCCCACTTTGCGGATCTCAGCACCTACATGATACAGCAGGTCATCAAGTTTGCCAAGGACATCCCAACTTTTCGGTGAGTTCGTGTTTTGATCACCCTTTCCATTTGGAACCCTAAGATGCCCATATATGAGATTTCTCTTTCATGGCTTCATGGCATCAAGGGGGACAATATAAATGGTTGTTCACATGGCACATACACATGATAAAAAGATCTTCAGAACAATTGCATCCTGGCGGTTCTATACCCCCCCTCATCCACGTTCTTCTTCGTTGGTTTTTTGAAACCTAAAAAAATAACCTTCAAAGACCTGTAATACTGGTATACGGGAAGACGTTAGCCCCCTACCATCATGTATGAGTTTAGAAACAGTGCAAGGTAGGCTTAACTACAGAGGGTGATACCATGCAAACCCCAAATCATGAAAGAATTAATCAATTTGGAAAAATCTGTTCTAAACCATCTATGGTGACATCTTCGATCTACCCTGATGGCTTCTTCAAAACGTGATTTATTAACTGGCCAAGAGGGATTGACACCTTTGCCCTTGTCTTGTGGGTGGGGATTGAAATTCAAAATACAAAGAGGATTGTTGCAACTGAATAGTCTGAAGGATTAAAAAAAATCTAAGAATTGATAAAGCCCACCATAGCTCGCCCAAAGTCTCGATTTTGAGTGTGGCCTTTATTAAAGAGGACCTGTTGTGGTGACCCTTAGTGAGATCTCACGTCAAGACTAGAATGCTTTATCTACTCCCCTCTTTCTTCATATTGCAACTGAATAGTCTGAAGGATTAAAAAAATCTAAGCCCCTGTACACACGGTCGGAGATTCTGCCAACCAAATCCGTCGGATTTTTTCCGTCAGATTTAGTCTGACGGATTGTGTCCGAAACTGTTGCATACACACGGTCGGACTAAGTTGTCGAAAAATCTGATCTTTCAGAACGTGATGACGTAATTTCGTTACGATGGGACTAGATTCAGGCTAGTAGCCAATAGCTTTGATGTAGGAATTTGATCTGAGCATGCGTGGCACTTGGTCCGATCAAAATTCTCTACACATGATCGGAGTATGTCCAACCGGCCCAGTTGGTCGGGAAATATTTCCAACATGTTGGAAAATTGGGTCCGACGGAGATTCGGACGGAATCAGTCCGATGCAGACCACACACAGTCGGATTATCTGACGACACGGTCCGATAAGACGCATTCCGACGGGTTCTCCGACCGTGTGTACGCGGCATTAAAATTTATAAAGCCCACCATAGCTCGCCCAAAGTCTCGATTTGAGTGGGGCCTTTATTAAGAGGACCTGTTGTGGTGACCCTTAGTGAGATCTCACGTCAAGACTAGAATGCTTCATCTACTCCCGTCTTTCTTCATATTTTACCCACTGGGGTTTTTATAACTCCATTAGAGACAGTTTTCTATAACCAGCCATCCATTTTTCGTTCACCAGCTCCTTGGCGATCGATGACCAGATCTCCCTCCTGAAAGGGGCCACCATGGAAGTCAGTCAGATCCAGTTCAACTCTGTCTTCAATCTGGAGACCAGCCAATGGGAATGTGGCAAGATTATATTCAGCATTGAAGATGGGGCCCTCTGTGAGTAGCTGGATGCTGGGTCTAACTTTGCATCAAGGCTCGACAATAATGTTGTCGTAAATTGTGTATGGAGTGTGGAAGGGTTAGGGCCTCTGTTTGTTTTAACCGCTGTCTGTTGATGAAATCCCGTCTTCCTGTCTTGACAAGCGCTAAAGGGAACCGTACTAGAAGGGACACGGGCCACAATAAAAACTCATTCTACACATTTCCTAGATCTTTTCAAGTGTTTAACACTTGCCCTATTGGGGGGTCACTCTGTCCCATTGGGTAGTCTTCTCGGTTCCCGTTCCATAAAAAATCTGAGGTTCCATTCCCAAACCCTCATAGGTTCTTATGTTGTGTTGCTGAGCCTTTGTTCAGAGGACTAATCTGTATTTTTTCCACCTTCTGTCCAGCTGGGTTCCAACGAATGTTTCTGGAGCCTTTGTTGAAATTCCACATCACCTTTCGCAAGCTGAAGCTTCATGAGGCGGAATACGTCTTGATGCAAGCCCTGGCCCTCTTCTCTCCGGGTAACCAGAATTTTTTCACCTATTATTGATCTACACAATATGTGTGAAGGTGTATACCAGGGATATGCAATTAGCGGACCTCCAGCTGTTGCAAAACTACAAGTCCCATCATGCCTCTGCCCCTGGGTGTCGTGCTTGTGGCTGTCGGAGTCTTGCTATGCCTTATGGGACTTGTAGTTCTGCAACAGCTGGAGGTCCGCTAATTACATATCCCTGGTGTATATAGTACTTAAGGTGAATCTGTGTTTTGTCAACAGCAACAGGTATACTTATTAGACGTGTCAAATTCATTCATTACTAATCCAAACACAGACAACATTTTCATTAATTCGAAGATTCGGATGTACAGTGGAACCTTGGTTTACGAGTAACGCGGTAAACGAGCGTTTTGAAAGACGAGCAATTTTTTTATTTTTCTGACTTGGTTTGCGAGTGTTGTCTCGCAAAACGAGCAAAATTCAAGCTAATGGGGTGTGCAGTACCGCATTTGGCCAGAGGTGCGGGGGGCGCCGTTTGGAAATACTCAGAACCAGTTGGAAAAACTCAGTTTCCGAGTTTTTCTGAGCCTTTCCGAGGCTTTCCGGGTTCAGCCCAGCTGTCCCTGAGTATTTCTGAGGCTCTCTGGTGCCCCCCTCACCTCTGGTCACATGCGGTGTTGCATGTAATAGAAGACAATGCGGAACAAATTATCTCAATTTCCATTGACTTCTATGGGGAAACTCGCTTTGATATGCGAGTGCTTTGGATTACAAGCATTCTCCTGGAACGGATTAGGCCCCTAATCCAAGGTTCCACTGTATCCGAATTTCTGAATCTCTGGCGCCCCCCCCCCCAACTCTGGCCACATGTGGTGTTGCATGTAATAGAAGACAATGTGGAACAAATTATCTCAATTTCCATTGACTTCTATGGGGAAACTCGCTTTGATATGCGAGTGCTTTGGATTACAAGCATTCTCCTGGAACGGATTAGACCCGTAATCCAAGGTTCCACTGTATCCGAATTTCTGAATCTCTGGTGCCCCCCCCCAACTCTGGCCACATGCAGTATTGCATGTTATAGAAGTCAATGCTGAACAAATTCTCTTCGTTTCCATTGACTTCTATGGGGAAACTCGCTTTGATATGCGAGTGCTTTGGATTACAAGCATTCTCCTGGAACAGATTAGGCCCATAATCCAAGGTTCCACTGTATCCAAATTTCTGAATCTCCGCCCCCCCCCCCCCCAACTCTGGCCACATGTGGTATTGCATGTAATAGAAGTCAATGCGGAACAAATTATCTTCATTTCCATTGACTTCTATGGGGAAACTGGCTTTGATATGCGAGTGCTTTGGATTACAAGCATTCTCCTGGAAAGGATTAGGCCCGTAATCCAAGGTTCCACTGTATCCGAATTTCTGAATTACAATAGTAACGAATTTCAATGAATCCAGAATAAATTATAATGAGACAAATTATCCGAATTCGAAAATGAATTCAAACTTGAAATGGAAACATCTTGCAATAAATACAGTAAGGTATGAAAGTGAAAAAAGATGAACTCCTTGGGCTGTTTTTATAGAATAGAATAGAATAGAATAGAATAGAATGAATATAGCCATCTTTCCAAATTCAAACTTTGAATTTCGAATAAATTCTAATTTCAAAATGATTTGAAAATAACAAATATACGAAACGAATTCTGAAAACGAATCATTCTAACATAACTAATATGACGGAAAAAAAAATGATTAAAAATAACAGAACACATTTTTCCATAGTCCACATCTCTAAGGCCGCGTACACATGGGCGGACTGTTGGCTCAACTTTGTCCGCTGAATAGTGTTTCAGCGGACAGTCCGCTCGTGTGTGGGGCTTCAGCGGACAGTTTCAGCGAACAGTTTGACGAACAAAGTTTTTCGGAAATTCCGAAAAACTGTCCGCTGAAACTTTGTTTGAGCGAACAGTCCGCCCGTGTGTAGGCCACTTTCGAAATGAGCAAACTGTTCCCGCTCGGAGGAAAGTCTGCTCATTTCGAGCGCGTCTCCAGGTAGGCGGGGCCCGCGAAGGAGACGTCGCTGACCCCGCCGCCTGGTATGGACTTAAAGGGGAACCCTAACGCCGAAAAAAATCGGCGTGGGGGTCCCCCAAAAGTCCACAACAGACCCTTGTCCGAGCACGCTACCCGGCTGGCCAGGAAAGGGGGCGAGCGAGCGCGCCCCCCCTCCCGAGCCGTACCAGGCCACGTGCCCTCAACATGGGGGGTGCCTTGGGGAAGGGGGGGCCGCGCGGCCCCCCCACCCCAAAGCACCTTGTCCCCATGTTGATGAGGACAAGGGCCTCTTCCCGACAACCCTGGCCGTTGGTTGTCGGGGTCTGCGGGCGGGGGGCTTATCGGAATCCGGGAGCCCCCTTTAATAAGGGGGCCCCCGGATACCGGCCCCCCACCCTATGTGAATGAGTATGGGGTACAATGTACCCCTACCCATTCACCTGTGAAAAAAAGTACAAAAAAAAAACACAACACAGGGTTAAAATATTTTATTGCACAGCTCCGGGGGTCTTCCGTCTTCGGGGGTCTTCTCGCCGGACTCCTCCGCTATCTTCTTGTAGCTCTTTTGCTAGCGGAGGAGTCCGGCTTTCTTCCTCCCCGCCGCCGGCCTCTTCTCCCGACTTCGGGGGTCTTGTCCCCCTCTTCGGTTCTTCTGCCGGGCCACCGCGCCTTCTTGTAGCTCTTTTGCAGGCGGTGGCCCGGTCTTCTGTCGCCGCCGCCTTCCGTTCTTCTTCTTCTTCTTCTTCTCCAGGAGATGTTGACACGTCGCTCTCTCCGGCCGGAATGCCAGAGCCGCCCTGCGCTGCCACTTATATAGTGACAATGGGGCGGTGTCACATGGTATATGTCACATGGGTTGGTCACATGGGTTGATGTCACATGGGGACTATGACATCGTAAGGGGGCGGGGTCACCATGTGACCAACCCATGTGACATATACCATGTGACACCGCCCCATTGTCACTATATAAGTGGCAGCGCAGGGCGGCTCTGGCATTCCGGCCGGAGAGAGCGACGTGTCAACATCTCCTGGAGAAGAAGAAGAAGAAGAAGAAGAAGAACAAGAAGAACGGAAGGCGGCGGCGACAGAAGACCGGGCCACCGCCTGCAAAAGAGCTACAAGAAGGCGCGGTGGCCCGGCAGAAGAACCGAAGAGGGGGACATGACCCCCGAAGTCGGGAGAAGAGGCCGGCGGCGGGGAGGAAGAAAGCCGGACTCCTCCGCTAGCAAAAGAGCTACAAGAAGATACCGGAGGAGTCCGGCGAGAAGACCCCCGAAGACGGAAGACCCCCGGAGCTGTGCAATAAAATATTTTTTTCCCTGTGTTGTGTTTTTTTTTGTACTTTATTTCACAGGTGAATGGGTAGGGGTACATTGTACCCCATACTCATTCACATAGGGTGGGGGGCCGGTATCCGGGGGCCCCCTTATTAAAGGGGGCTCCCGGATTCCGATAAGCCCCCCGCCCGCAGACCCCGACAACCAACGGCCAGGGTTGTCGGGAAGAGGCCCTTGTCCTCATCAACATGGGGACAAGGTGCTTTGGGGTGGACGGGCCGCGCGGCCCCCCCTTCCCCAAGGCACCCCCCATGTTGAGGGCACGCGGCCTGGTACGGCTCGGAAGGGGGGGCGCGCTCGCTCGCCCCCTTTCCTGGCCGACCGGGTAGCGTGCTCGGACAAGGGTCTGTTGTGGACTTTTGGGGGACCCCCACGCCGATTTTTTTCGGCGTTGGGGTTCCCCTTTAAGTTCATTCCAGGCGGCGGAGCCCGCGACGTCTCCGTCGTGGGCCCCGCCTACCTGCACACGCGCTCGAAATGAGCGGACTGTTGCCTCGTGTGTGGGCGAGTCCGTTCATTTCAAAAGTTGCGCGGACTTAGTACGACGAACAAAGTTTGCCGTATTTGTCCGCTCAAAAAGTGCCGTGTGTGGGCGTGTTCGTTCATTCAAAAGTTTGAGCGGACTGTTTGACGAACTTAGTTTCGGCAGACAGTCCCCGCGTGTGTACGCGGCCTGACACTTGAGTTCCGGGCTGTATATACTTATCTTCACTTTAATCTCCAACAAGCCAGTTTGACCAAAGTTTGGAGCATGGAGCAAATGCCTGGTGTAAGCTCTAAATCCTCCAACTTGGAGCTTACACAGGGCTAAGGACTGCCTCCCCCCCTCATGTGACAGTGCTGGTGTTTGGTGATTGGTCACTCAGGTGACCAACACTGCAGGCGGGGTTCATCGTTGAGCACCTAGAGGAAAAATAACTAGGCAGTGTGAACAGCAGTGGAAGGGGCCTACTCACAGTATACAAGGTAACATACAGCATACCACAGTCCACAGTTCCCAAAAATTATTATTTTTAACTCCTGTGCAACAAGCAAGAATCGACCACAGGTCTGTAAGGCACAGAGTGCAGGAGTCAGGAGAGTATAACACATAGGTCACAGAGTACAACAACAAAAAATGAACTCCCTCCTTAATCTCTACATTACAGGCCCCCTCCCCTAGTAAATCCCATCCCCCCAGTACAGATTCCCCACCCCTTTTATATCCCCCCTCCAGTACAACTCCCCCTTTCCTTAGTACAGATTTTCCCCCAGTACAGAACCACCCAGCACAGATTTCCCTCCCCAGTACATATCCCCCTCCAGTACAGAAAACCCCCCCCCCCCCCAGTACAGAACCACCCAGTACAGATTTCCCTCCCCAGTACATATCCCCCTCCAGTACAGCACCCCCCCCCCTTCAGTACAGAACCACCCAGTACAGATTTCCCTCCCCAGGACATAGCCCCCTCCAATACTGCACCACCCCCTTCAGTACAGATTTCCCTCCCCACTATATATCCCCTCCAGTACAGCAACCCCCCCCCCCCCTTCAGTACAGAACCACCCAGTACAGATTTCTCTTTGCACTACAGGACCACCCAGTAAAGATCCCCCTCCCCAGTACATATCCCCCTCCAGTACAGCCCCCCCCCCCCCCCCCCCCATTGCTTAGTACAAAAATTTGATCTTCCCCACCAGTATGGACCTCATCAGTAGTACAGATTCACAACCACCATCACAGGCCCTACCAGTACATATCCCCCTCCAGTACAACTCCCCCTTCCTTAGAACAGCCCCCCCCCCCAGTATAGAACCACCCAGCACAAATTTCCCTCCCCAGTACATATCTCCCTCCAATGCCGCTCCCCCCACTTCCTTAACACAGATCTTCCCCAGCAATACAGCTGCCACCAGTACGGACCTCCCCAGTAGTACAGATTTCTGACCACCATTACAGCTCCTGCCAGGACATAATCCCCTCCAGTACAGCTCCTCCCTTACCTTAGTACTACCCCCGCCCCCCCCCCCCCCCCGTACAGAACCACCTAGCACAGCTTTCCCTCCCCAGTACATATTCCCTCCGATACAGCTCCCCCCCAGTACAGAAACACCTAGTACAGATTTCCCTCCCCAGTACATATCCCCTCCAGTACAGCCCCCCCCCAGCTTCTTTAGTACATATCTCAAAGCCCCCCCCCCCCCCCCCCCCGTGCAAAACCATCCAACAAAGCTGACACCAGTACGGATCTCCCCATACACCCATCAGACCAGGCTTTTCAGAGTTCTCATGGCTATTTGAATTTTTTTTTTTTTTATAAACACACCCCTTATTCATACCATTTTTAGACAGAGCTGTGTGTTTCCCTTACCAGTTTCCCAGTTTTACATGGCTTTTCCGCACCAGTTGGCCACTGGGGTGCCTATCTTGTTGTTTCCACAAGGGTGATACATTGTAACAGAATTATAAGGTGGGAAAGGAAGAAAGTATATGCAATCTATGGAGAATATTGAGACATAGAGAGGGCAGCATGCAGATCAGATTACAGAAATTCTGTTCATTCTGAGGTTATCCCTCTTTCAGACGACTTCTGCAAAACACGGAAAGAAAAACCGCCAGCTGCTTCTGGTTTGCATACTGTGCATCATATTCATTCCTGGCATTGTACTGTTTGTGTATTTAGATCGTCACAACCCTTTTTTTTGTAGATTTGATATATAATGTACCCTTTGTCTATTAGACCGCCCGGGTGTCATCGAACATGACCTTATTGACGAGATCCACGAGAAGACGGCTCTGACGCTGAAATGCTACATTGACTATCACCACCCTCTGCCAGACAGCAGGTAACCCATGTTCCAGATAGTTGGGTACGTAGAGGTATGGGAAGGTGTCCAATGCCAGTACTACAACAAATACCCTCATTGTACCTCTACCTCTAGAAGCTGCCAGAATTGTTGAGTTCCCAGTTTGGACTTGCTTACATGTTTTAAGAAACCTTGGCTTGCTTTACTCTGATTTACTGGAGGTCTTCTTAGTTCCATGAAGGCCACCTCATCATAGCCTATCTGATTATACGTTCACATTGGTGGTCAAGCCCTGCTCTATAGAAGCCACCGTAGCAAGACCAACCTCTGCCAGACAGCAGGTAACCCATTGCTGCACAGATATGTTCCAGATAGTTGGGTACGTAGCAGGGCTGGACTGGGAAAGAAATTTGGCCCTGGACTTCATCCTTAGACCGGCCCACTTACATTTTGAGTGTCCCATCAGCACCCCTTACATCAGAGTGTCTCATCACCAGCCCCCTTACATCAGAGTGTCCCATCAGCGCCCTTACATCAGAGTGTCCCATCAGCACCCCCCTTACATCAGAGTGTCCCATCAGTGCCCCCTTACATCAGAGTGTCCCATCAGTGCCCCCTTACATCAGAGTGTCCCATCAGCGCCCCCTTACATCAGAGTGTCCCATCAGTGCCCCCTTACATCAGAGTGTCCCATCAGCGCCCCCTTACATCAGAGTGTCCCATTACCAGCCCCCTTACATCAGAGTGTCCCATCAGCGCCCCCTTACACCAGAGCGTCCCATCAACACCCCCTTACATCAGAGTGTCCCATCAGCGCCCTTACATCAGAGTGTCCCATCAGCACCCCTTACGTCAGAGTGTCCCATCAGCGCCCCCTTACACCAGAGCGTCCCATCAGCACCCCCTTACACCAGAGCGTCCCATCAGCACCCCCTTACATCAGAGTGTCTCATCAGCACCCTTGCATCAGAGTGTCCCATCAGCACCCTTACATCAGAGTGTCCCATTACCAGCCCCCTTACATCAGAGTGTCCCACCAGCACCCCCTTACACCAGAGCGTCCCATCAACACCCCCTTACTTTAGAGTGTCCCATCAGCGCCCTTACATCAGAGTGTCCCATCAGCAGCCCCCTTACACCAGAGCGTCCCATCAGCACCCCCTTACATCAGAGTGTCTCATCAGCACCCTTACATCAGAGTGTCCCATCAGCACCCTTACATCAGAGTGTCCCATCAGCGCCCCCTTACATCAGAGTGTCCCATCAGCACCCTTACATCAGAGTGTCCCATCAGCACCCTTACATCAGAGTGTCTCATCAGCGCCCCCTTACATCAGAGTGTCCCATCAGCACCCTTACATCAGAGTGTCCCATTACCAGCCCCCTTACATCAGAGTCTCCCATCAGCGCCCCCTTACACCAGAGCGTCCCATCAGCACCCCCTTACATCAGAGTGTTCCATCAGCGCCCTTACATCAGAGTGTCCCATCAGCGTCCCCTTACATCAGAGTGTCCCATCAGCGCCCCCTTACACCAGAGCATCCCATCAGCACCCACTTACATCAGAGTGTCCCATCAGCACCCCCTTACATCAGAGTGTCTCATTAGCAGCCCCCTTACATCAGAGTGTCTCATTAGAAGCCCCCTTACATCAGAGTGGCCCACTGAGCCATCGGCCCACCGGGAAACTCCCTGTAGTCCCAATGGCCAGTACATGCCTGGCACGTAGAGGTATGGGAAGGTGTCCAATGCCAGTACTACAACAAATACCCTCATTGTACCTCTACCTCTAGAAGCTGCCAGAATTGTTGAGTTCCCAGTTTGGACTTGCTTACATGTTTTAAGAAACCTTGGCTTGCTTTACTCTGATTTACTGGAGGACTTCTTAGTTCCATGAAGGCCACCTCATCATAGCCTATCTGATTATACGTTCACATTGGTGGTCAAGCCCTGCTCTATAGAAGCCACCGAAGCAAGACCACTTTAAGAAGGTTCAAAAACATCAAATGTTTGCCTATCCATAAAAAATAAAAGGAAAAAGCACTGCTGGTTTTTCCCAGTTCTTCCATTTTCATGACCGATTCTGACATCTTGTGAAGTTATAACATTGAAACATAACATATATTTTTTTATTTTTTTATTATTAGGTTCCTTTATGCCAAACTTTTGTCTTTGTTGGCCGAACTCCGCACCTTAAATGAGGAGAATGCAAAGCAGATGATCCACATTCAGAACATAATGTCGGATGCTATGACCCCGTTGATGAAGGAGATTTTCAGCTGAAGGACATAGCCTGCTAGAAATGATGAAACACAAGCTGTGACGGGGCATTGCTGCCAAGAGTTATCCTTGGATGCTTCTTGTCCCGGTTATGTTTGGGCTTGCTCGGCCTTTACGCACAAAAAAAAAAAAAAAACTGTTCTTCGGGATCCTGCCCGATGTTTAACATGAACTGGTTGGACCAGGAACCTATTTCATATTCAGTGCACTTTTCTCCAATGACTATTAACTGTGGAAGGACTTCTGTTACGGGAGACAGAAAAATAAACTGACCTAATAGGGACAAGGTCGTTAAAGATGCCAAAGTAACGGACAACATTCTACAAGATATCAAGGACTTTTTGAAAGGACAACTTTGCTATTGTCACATGATTTCAGAACGAATACACCAACTTCTCATGATGGTTTGAGGGCCACCTCCTCTGTATAATGATTTGATGATGAATAGGCCAATTTCTCATGATGGTTAGAAGACCACCTCCTCATCAGTATATTGATTTGAGGATAACTATGCCAACTTCTCATGATGGTTAGAGGACCACCTCCTCATCAGTATCATGATTTGAGGATAACTATGCCAACTTCTCATGATGGTTAGAGGACCACCTCCTCATCAGTATCATGATTTGAGGATAACTATGCCAACTTCTCATGATGGTTAGAGGACCACCTCCTCATCAGTATCATGATTTGAGGATAACTATGCCAACTTCTCATGATGGTTAGAGGACCACCTCCTCATCAGTATGACTTGAGCTTAAATAATATGTCAACTTCTCATGATGGTTAGAGGACCACCTCCTCATCAGTATATTGATTTGAGGATGACTATGCCAACTTCTCATGATGGTTAGAGGACCACCTCCTCATCAGTATATTGATTTGAGGATGACTATGCCAACTTCTCATGATGGTTAGAGGACCACCTCCTCATCAGTATATTGATTTGAGGATGACTATGCCAACTTCTCATGATGGTTAGAGGACCACCTCCTCATCAGTATAATGACTTGAGGATGACTATGCCAACTTCTCATGATGGTTAGAGGACCACCTCCTCAGTATGACTTGAGCATAAATATGCCAACTTCTCATGATGGTTAGAGGACCACCTCCTCATCAGTATAATGATTTGAGGATGACTATGCCAACTTATCATGATGGTTAGAGGACCACCTCCTCATCAGTATAATGACTTGAGGATGACTATGCCAACTTCTCATGATGGTTAGAGGACCACCTCCTCAGTATGACTTGAGCATAAATATGCCAACTTCTCATGATGGTTAGAGGACCACCTCCTCATCAGTATAATGATTTGAGGATGACTATGCCAACTTCTCATGATGGTTAGAGGACCATTTCCTCATCGGTATAATGATTTGAGGATGACTATGCCAACTTCTCATGATAGTTAGAGGACCACCTCCTCATCAGCATGACTTGAGCATAAATATGCCAACTTCTCATGATGGTTAGAGGACCACCTCCTCATCAGTATAATGATTTGAGGATGACTAAGCCAACTTCTCATGATGGTTAGAGGACCACCGCCTCATCAGTATGATTTGAGCATACAGTAAATATGCCAACTTCTCATGATGGTTAGAAAACCACCTCCTCATTAGTATGATTTAAGGGTGAATACACCAACTTCTCATGTCTCATGACCACCTCCTCGTCCATTTAATCATTTGAGAATGAATAGACCTCCGTACAATAATCATTGGAGGATGAATAGACCTCAGTACAATAATCATTTGAGGATGAATAGACCTCAGTACAATAATCATTTGAGGATGAATATAGCAACTTCACATCATGATTATAGGACCGCTTCCTCATTAGTATAATGATTTGATGGTGACTACTCCATGTTTGCATTATGAGTAGAGGACAACTACGCTAATCTTAAAACAATGATCTGAGGACCACTGTTGCATCTCACAGGGATTAAGGACCACCTCATCATTGGGAGGATAACTACGCCATCATGACATATTGGTACTAGGACCACTATGCCATCTTCTCATATGGACTAGAGAACTACCCCCCCCCCCCCTCATTTGATCATAATGTAGATACTTACAGTATGTTTGGTTGTCCTGTTCTGGAAAAAAATACTCTTTGGAAAATCTAGACAAAGAAATGTGAGAATGTGAGCTTTTTGAAGAAAATTATATAAATACTTGAAGGATAAGACCTTGTATGGACTTTCTGGAAGACTAATATGTTTTAAGATCAGTGAATGGTCTACCATGAGCAGTAAAGGGTCAGTCCACCTAAACATTATATTTTAGTTGTAGGTCGGCCTTGTTAGGTAGCTTGGGTGCTCCAGCAGTAAGATCTCCCTTCTATAATTCCTGACATTGTTGCTGTTTACTTGGGGGTTTTGGATGTCCCTTAACTCCTATGAAACAAGTATAAAATCCCTCATGATGGGCACAACTGGCCTGTGAACCCGGAAACTCCCTCATAATGGGCACAGCAGGTGTACAGACCCAGGAACTCAGCGCAGGGATGGTGGGAACCTCTCATAATGGGCACAGTGAGTGTACAGACCCGGGAACTCAGCACATGGATGGTGGGAACCCCTCATAATGGGCACAGTAGCTGTGCAGGGCCAGGAACTCAGCACAGAGATGGTGGGAACCCCTAGTAATGGGTACAGCAGGTGTACAGACCCATGAACTCAGCACAGGGATGATGGGATCCCCTCATAATGGGCACAGCAGGTGTACAAACCCGGGAACTCAACACAGGGATGGTGGGATCCCCTCATAATGGGCACAGCAGGTGTACAAACCCGGGAACTCAACACAGGGATGGTGGGAACCCCTCATAATGGGCACAGCGGGGGTACAGACCCGGGAACTCAGCACAGGGATGATGGGATACCCTCATAATGGGCACAGTGGGTGTACAGACCTGGGAACTCAGCACAGGGATGGTGGGAACCCTTCATAATGGGCACAGCAGGTGTTTAGACCTGAGAACTCAACACAGGGATGGTCGGAACCCCTCATAATGGGCACAGCAGGTGTACAGACCCGGGAACTCACCCAGGGATGGTGGGAACCCCTCATAATTGGCACAGCGGGTGTACAAACCCGGGAACTCAACACAGGGATGGTGAGAACACCTCATAATAGGCACAGTGGGTGTACAGACCCGGGAACTCAGCACAGGGTTGGTGGGAACCCCTCATAATGGGCACAGTAGCTGTGCAGCGCCAAGAACTCAGCACAGGGATGGTGGGAACCCCTAAGAATGGGCAGTTGTTCAGGCCATCCACCAAATCCTGAACATACCAGGTGGACTGACCCCTGAATGTATTATTTGCATATAGGACATTTGAAGAACGGTTGATTTTAGATCACTGATTCCACACAACAATCAACACACCACAACCACGGATAAGCGAGTCACTCTGGCGAATTACTTGTCGGATCTGCACTACTATTTCATGGAAGTTGACTAAATGAAGCCATAAGGAGACATGAGAGGATATACAGACCAGAGACCCATTTTTATGCCTCCTGAATCGATCTCAAGGAATGATACAATAGTCAAAAAAAATATGCCTCTCTGCTGCCCTGCAGCTGCCCACCTGCAGTAGGCAGGTCCTTGCATGTTCCTACATCATGATGTGCTTTCTACGGGCTGCCTGCCTTGGTCCAGATCAGTATTGAAGCCAGAGGATCAGAGTAACAGCCAGGCAACTGACAATTTCAAAAGGCTGACAATTGCGGCCTCCGCGGTGCTCTCAGGGAAATTAAGCATTTTATCACCAATGCCGAAGCATCTGTTCTGCTGCCAGAAGCGGCCCAGGTGCCCATCCCATTTACCGTCAGCTGCATGATGACCCAAATTGGGAATAACATATGACTATGCTGTGTGAGCCTCACGAATTCCATACGCACAATACTGCTGATTAAAGGTTACTTATTCAGAACGCTGTGTGCTCTATCCTTTATAAAGTGTGACCAGCGAATCCATAGTCAGGTTGTGGAGTGAGAGGCATCCCTGAGGAATCTGGTGGTAAACGTCTAGGGTTATACTGATGTCAGGAGCTCTGGATAATTGCAGATTCAGAAAGACAACACAACTCTGCCCCCCACCCTTCGAAAAAAAAAAATGCCTTCTGCAATACTCTCACCCCCCTGCAGATGGCAATGCAATCCCTACCGACAAGTGGGTGAAAAGGCCTGAGTAGGGCACAGCACCACCTAGCCGTTAGGAGCAGGTACTGCACCTTAGCTGTATATATCGCTTCTCTGCCTTTTGGCTAAGATTATTTGTAGTATCTGTACTTATCAGTTGCCAGAGGAGGCGCTATGCTACTCCCAATTGGGGAGGGCAGATGCAAATCCGATGGTGTAATTGTACCCCGGACGGTCCGTTTCGGTAGGGGCCACATTGGCGCTCTTTGGTCATAGAGGCTGATGATTGGTTGTGTCTGAGCAGGCCAGAAGGGTGCTCCTGGTGAGGATGGGTGCTGCGCCGGTCTGGCCAAAGGGTCGGGTCCCTGGCCTTCTGGCCTAGATTGGTGTGGTCCTTGCCCCTCTGTCAGGAAAGAACACTGGCTGCCCTTTCCCAGAGGGGCGTTAGTATTTCCTGAATGTAATTAGGTAGGACCGATGGGAGTGGTGGTTGAGCCCTTGCATCCAGGACTTCAGAGAACCAGGCCTGGGCCTGGTCATTGTTTACTCTACTCTACTCTACTCATGTTTGCACGTGTGACTGGTAGGGTGTAGGTCCTCGGGCCTGCCCTGAAAGTCTTGGGAGGGGGTGGATATGGCCTTCTGGCTTCTCCATTATGAGGGGTTCCCACCATCCTTGTGCTGAGTTCCCAGGTCTGTACCCCTGATGTGCCCATTATGAGGGGTTCTCACCATCCCTGTGCTGGATTTTAATCTACTTCCTAATATAGAGAATGTAACAGGAAAGGCGGGGGGCACCCAATCCTCTTCTTTTGGAGTATCCAAGACATACATTGGGGGGAAAATAATGATTTGACCTCCTGCAGATTGTGTAGGTTTGCCCACTTACAAAGAAATGAAGGGTCTGTAATTTTTAATCATAGGTGTATTTTATATGATAGAGACAGAATATCAACCAAAAATCCAGACAAAACACACATGATATAACTGTTATAAATGGAGTTGCAGTTCAGTGAGTAAAATAAGTATTTGATCCCCAAGAAAAACATGACTTAGTAGTCGGTGGAGAAACCCTTGTTGGCAATCAGAGAGGTGAGACATTTCTTGTAGGTGGTGACCAGGTTTGCACACATCTCAGGAGGGGTTTTGGTCCACCTTTCCTCACAGATCTTCTCTAAATCCTTAAGGTTTCTTGGCTTTCGCTTGGCAACTCGAAGTTTCGGCTCCCTCCATACATTTTCTATAAGATTAAGGGCTGGAGACTGACTAGGCCACTCCATGACCTTCATTTACAGATCTTCTCTAAATCCTTAAGGTTTCTTGACAACTCAAGGTTTCAGCTTCCTCCATAAATGTTCTATAGGATTAAGGTCTGGAGACTGACTAGACCACTCCATAAAATAAGTATTTGATCCTCAAGCAAAACATGACTTAGTAGTTGGTGGAGAATCCCTTGTTGGCGATCTCCGAGGTCAGATGTTTCTTGTAGGTGGTGACCAGGTTTGCACACATCTCAGGAGGGGGTTTGGTCCTCTCTTCTTTACAGATCTTCTCTAAATCCTTAAGGTTTCTTGGCAACAGGAAGTTTCAGCTCCTCCATAAATGTTCTATAGGATTAAGGTCTGGAGACTGACTAGGCCACTCCATGACCTTAATGTGTTTCTTGAGTCACTCCTTTGTTGCCTTGGCCATATGTTTTGGGTCATTGTCATGTTGGAAGACCCATCCACGACCCATCTTCAGTGTTCTGGCTGAGGGAAGAAGGTTCTCATCCAAGATCTTACAATACACGGCCCCGTCCATTGGCCCCTCAATGCGGCAAAGTCGGCCTGTAACTTTAGCAGAGAAACGGCCCCAAAGCGTCATGTTTCCACCTCCATGCTTGACTGTAGGGATGGTGTTCTTTAGGGTCATAGTCAGAATTTTTCTTCCTCCAAACACAGCAAGTCAAGTTAATGCCAAAGAGCTCAATTTTGGTCTCATCTGACCACAGCACCTTCTCCCGATCCTTCTCTGAATCATTTAGAAGTTCATTAGCAAACTTCAGATGGACTTGCATATGTGTCTTCTTCAGGAGGGGGACCTGCACATGTCTTCTTCAGGAGGGGGACCTGCACATGTCTTCTTCAGGAGGGGGACCTGCACATGTGTCTTCTTCAGGAGGGGGACCTGTACATGTGTCTTCTTCAGGAGGGGGACCTGTACATGTGTCTTCTTCAGGAGGGGGACCTGTACATGTGTCTTCTTCAGGAGGGGGACCTGTACATGTGTCTTCTTGAGGAGGAGGACCTTGCGGGCTCTGCAGGATTTCAATCCATGGCGGTGTATTGTGTTACCAATGGTTTGTTTGGTGACTGGGGTCCCAACTACCTTGAGATCATTCACAAGCTCCTTCCGCCGTGTAGTTCTGGGCTGATCCCTCACTTTTCTCATCATCATCCTCACCCCATGAGGAGAAACCTTGCATGGAGCTCCAGACTGAGGACCATTGATGGTTATTTTGTATTTTTTCCATTTGCTCGATTTTGATCTCATCTGACCACAACACTTTCTCCCAATCCTTCTCTGAATCATTTAGAAGTTCATTAGCAAACTTCAGACGAACCTGTACATGTGTCTTCTTCAGGAGGACCTTGCGGGCTCTGCAGGATTTCAATCCATGGCGGCGTATTGTGTTACCAATGGTTTGTTTGGTGACTGGGGTCCCAACTGCCTTGAGATCCTTCACAAGCTCCTCCAGTGTGGTTCTCTGCTGATCCCTCACTTTCCTGGTGATCACCCTCACCCCATGAGGAGAAACCTTGCATGGAGCTCCAGACTGAGGACCATTGATGGTTATTTTGTATTTTTTCCATTTGCTCGATTTTGGTCTCATCTGACCACAACACTTTCTTCCAATCCTTCTCTGAATCATTTAGAAGTTCATTAGCAAACTTCAGATGGACCTGTACATGTGTCTTCTTCAGGAGGGGGACCTGTACATGTGTCTTCTTCAGGAGGAGGACCTTGTGGGCTCTGCAGGATTTCAATCCATGGCGGCGTATTGTGTTACCAATGGTTTGTTTGGTGACTGGGGTCCCAACTGCCTTGAGATCATTCACAAGCTCCTCCCGTGTAGTTCTGGGCTGATCCCTCACTTTCCTGGTGACCACCCTCGCCCCATGAGGAGAAACCTTGCATGGAGCTCCAGACTGAGGACCATTGATGGTTATTTTGTATTTCTTCTATTTGCGAATAATCGCTCCAACAGTTGTCTCCTCCTCACCAAGCTTCTTGCTGATGGTCTTGTAGCCCATTCCAGCCTTGTGCAGGTCTACAATCTTCTCCCTTTGATGGCTCTTTGGTATTGCTCATGATGGTGAGGGTTTGGGTGGAGGAAAGAGATTGTGGACCGGAGTCTTTTATACCCATAACGAGTTGTCGTTAGGAGGACCTTCTTACATTGCCGGGACTAATCTGTGTACCACATGAGCACCTACTGTAGCCAGTCTGTGGGGGGCAGAATTATTGTTGGTTGGTTGGGGAGCAAATACTTATTTTACTCCATTGATAACATTTGTATCGTGTTTTTTCTGGATTTTTGGTTGATCTTCTGTCTCCATCATATAAAACACACCTATAATAAAAATGATAGACCCTTCATTTCTATGTAAGTGGGCAAAACTTACACAATCTGCAGGGGATCAAATCACGATTCCCCCCCCCTACTGTACAAGAATTCTAAGGCCGATTCAGCCTACTAAGTCTCCGCCCATAGCGAAAACGTCACTTTTGTGTGGACTGCCCCTTTAAGAAAGAAGCTGCATTTATGCTCAAGCTATATACTGGTTGGTGGGCGGGGCTCAAATCGGCGGTAGGAGGCGTGTCGGTGACACGGGGAGTAAAGCGGAGCAGCGGCTTCCAAATCTGCGGTTGAATAGAGAGCCGTGCTCCCGGCTGGCGCTCGTGGCGAGACGCCTCCGTCTTCAGAAGCGAGCCGCGATTAGCGTACAAATCGCACCGCCCACGCTGCGCTATTTATACCCGCTCCATTCCGAGGACAAATAAATAAATAAATAAAAGCACAATACATTTGCTAAACTGCACTGCACGCTGCATCCCCTGCAGGCACACCAGCTGAAGTGTCGCATCAGGCTCGCAGGAGAGAGGGGTCTACACTGTTAGTTGGCATTGAAGAAGGAGAGCAACCAATGTTCATATACAACCTATGGGGGCGTTTCACGCACTGCAGCTCTGACGGCGTCATATTTCAGATACACGGTGGGGGGGGATTGAGCTGATGTCAACAGTCTGCTGCAGGCAGGAAAAAAACATTTCCTCAGTCTTCCTCCCCCCCAGTGTTTAGTCTGCTGCAGACAGGATGCATGACTTCAGTTTTCCATCCTCCCTCAATGATCAGGCTGCTGCAGGCCGGAGGAAGCATTTCCTCAGTCTTTCACCCTGCCCCACCCCCCCCCCCCCCCCCCACAATCAAAAGGAAGCATTCCCCGTCTCCCACTCCCCAGTCTGCTGCAGAAAGGAGGAAACACTTCCTCAGTCTCCTCTTCCTTCACTGATCAGTCTTACACCCCCCCAGTGATCAGTCTGCTGCAGAAAGGAGGATGCATTCCTCAGTCTCCCACCCCCCAGTGATCAGTCTGCTGCAGACAGGAGGAAGCATTTCTTCAGTCTTCCATCTCCCCCAGTAAGCAGTCTGCTGCAGACAGGAGGGTGCATTTCTTCAATCTACCACCCCCAGTGATCAGTCTGCTGCAGACAGGAGGAAGCATTTCCTTAGTCTCCTCTTCCTTCAGTGATGAGCCTGTTGCAGGCAGGAGGAAACATTTCCTCAGCCCTCCACCCCCCTCCCGTGATCAGTCTGCTGCAGACAGGAGGAAGCATTTCTTCAGTCTTCCATCTCCCCCAGTAAGCAGTCTGCTGCAGACAGGAGGGAGCATTCCTCCGTCTCCCCCCCCCCCCCCAGTGATCAGTGTGCTGCAGACAGGAGGAAGCATTTCCTCAGTCTCCTCTTCCTTTAGCGATCAGATTGAGGAAATGCCTTTTTCTGGCCACAGCAATCTGGTCACTGAAGCAAGAGGAGACTGAGGAAATACTTCCTCCTGCATGCAGCAGACCGATCACTGGGGGGAAGGGAGACAGAGGAAATGTTTACTCCTGTCTGCAGCAGTCTCCCATCCCCCCCAGTGATCAGCTTGCTGCACGCAGGAGGAAGCATTTCCTCAGTCTCCTCTTCCGTCAGTGATCAATCTGCTGCAGAGAGGAGGAGGCATTTCCTAAGTCTTCATTTCCTTCAGTGATCAGACTGCTGCAGGCAAGGAAGAAGCATTTCCTCAGTCTCCCCCCCCCCCCCATTGTTCAGTCTGCTGCAGGCAGGAGGAAGCACTTCTGCAATCTCCTCATCCTCCCAGGGATTAGACTGCTGCAGACAGGAGGAGGCATTTTCCTCAGTCTCCTCTTTTGACAGTGATCAGACTGAAGTCAGGAAGCCGCATTTCCTCAGTCTCTGCTCCCCAGTGATCAGTCTGCTGTGGGCAGGAGACGGCATTTCCTCAGTCTCTGCTCCCCAGTGATCAGACTGTTCGTTGTAACTTTGTAACAAGTCACAAGCTGAGGGGCTGATCTGTGTCAGACATTTGTGAACACAGCCAAGAATTGCACAGGCACCGGGATTCACATAATTATCCCACATGATCCATCTCTGTCTTATTATTTTCCGGCTGGAACTCTGGTATCCCTCTCCTGATGTCCCTGTACAGCAGGGCTCAGTGTGAAAGAAGAAGCAGCACTAGAAAGCCCATTGGAGCATGTGATTTTTAAGGCGTATGCCGATAGGAGGGGAGAGCAGAGTGACAAAGAGAGGAGAGCTTCTCCTTTCACTATCAGCGCTTGGTTGGGGGCTGGTCCGGGATGACTTTGTTTAATAGATGACTTGGATTAATGCTAAGTCACCCCGGACCAGCCCCCAACCAAGCGCTGATAGTGAAAGGAGAAGCTCTCCTCTCTTTGTCACTCTGCTCTCCCCTCCTATCAGCATACCTCTTAATAACCACATGATCCGATTGGCTTTCTAGTGCTGCTTCTTCTTTCACACTTGGCCCTGCTGTACAGGGACGGCAGGAGACGAATACCAGAGTTCCAGGCAGAAAATAATAAGACTCATTCAAAAGATAAAAAATAACAAAACCGGCTTTTGCTGCAATATTCAGCTTTAATCCAGAGCTGTCCCATGTCGAATTGTTATCCTGCCCCTAGATGTTTCTGTCTGATGGTCGGCATCATATAAATCCACTTTCTTTACGCTCAGGTGATCCCGGACGAGCCCCCAACCTGTGACTGGACAGGGAAAGGAGAAGCGGCACAGCCATGAGCTCATCTTTCTACCACCCTGCTCTCTCCTCCTACCAGCATGCATGGCATTAGCTTTAATCCACTTCCTCTAACGACATGCATGCTGGTAGGAGGAGAGAGCAGAGCGGCAGAAAGATGAGCTCATGGCTGTGCCGCTTCTCCTTTCACTGTCCAGTCACAGGGATTGGGGGCTCATCCAGGATGACCTGTGTGCAAAGAAAGTGGAATAAATGATGCCGACCATCAGACTGAAAATATCTAGGGGCAGAATAAAAATTAGACACGGGACATCTCTGGATTAAAGCTGAATATTGCAGCCAAAGCTTATCTTTGAATGAGCCTCATTATTAGCAGCTGGAACGTTGGTATCTGCCTCCTGCAGCCCTGGTACAGCAGGGCCCAGTGTGTGAGAGAGGAAGCAGCACTCAACATCACATGATCCAATTGGCTTTCAAGAAGTATGCGGATAGGAGGAGAGCAGAGATAAGAGCTTCTCCTTTTTACCATCACTGGTTGTGGGCCGTTCCAGGATGACTGAGGAAGTGGATTAACGCTAGCCATTAAACTGAGGTCATCTAGCGGCAGACTAAAAGTAGCGCAGGGGGGCATCTCTTTATTGAAGGTGAATGTTGCTTTTTCAGACTGAGGACATCTAGTGGCAAAATAAATGTAGTGCAGGGGGACATCTCTGGCTTGAAGGTGAATATTGATTTCCATCAGACTGAGGACATCTAGTGGCAGAATAAATGTACTGCAGAAGACATCTTTTTATTGGAGGTGAATGTTGCTTTCTTTCAGACTGAGGACATCTAGTGGTAGAATAAAAGTACTGCAAGTGACATATCTAGCTTGAAGGTGAATATAGATTTCCATCAGACTGAGGACATCGAGTGGCAAAATAAATGTACTGCAGGAGGACATCTCTTTATTGGAGGTGAATGTTGCTTTTTTTCAGACTGAGGACATCTAGTGGCAAAATAAAAGTACTGCAGGGGACATCTCTTTATTGGAGGTGAATTTTGCTTTCTTTCAGACTGAGACTGAGGACATCTAGTGGCAAAATAAAAGTACTGCAAGGGACACATCTAGCTTGAAGGTGAATATAGAATTCCATCAGACTGAGGACATCTAGTGGCAAAATAGATGTAGTGCAGGGGGACATCTCTGGCTTGAAGGTGAATATTTATTTCCATCAGACTGAGGACATCTAGTGGCAGAATAAAAGTACTGCAGGGGACATCTCTTTATTGAAGGTGAATGTTGCTTTTTCAGACTGAGGACATCTAGTGGCAAAATAAATGTACTGCAGGGGGGGAACATCTCTAGCTTGAAGGTTAATATTGATTTCTATCAGACTGAGGACATCTAGTGACAAAATAAATGTACTGTAAGGGGGCATATCTAGCTTGAAGGTCAATATTGATTTATATTAGACTGAGGACATCTGGTGGCAGAATAAATGTACTGCAGGGGGGACATCTCTTTATTGAAGGTGAATGTTGCTTTCTTTCAGATTGAGACTGAGGGCATCTAGTGGCAAAATAAATGTACTGCAAGAGGACACATTTAGCTGGAAGGTGAATATTGATTTCCCTCAGACTGGGGAAATCTAGTGGCAGAATAAAAGTACTGGGGGGGGGGAGAGATCTCTTTATTGGAGGTGAATGTTGCTTTCTTTCAGACTGAGACTGGGGACATCTAGTGGCAAAATAAATGTAGTGCAGGGGGACATCTCTCACTTGAAGGTTAATATTGATTTCTATCAGACTGAGGACATCTAGTGGCAAAATAAATGTACTGCAGGGGGGGGGGGCATCTCTTTATTGAAGGTGAATGTTGCTTTCTTTCAGACTGAGACTGGGGACATCTAGTGGCAGAATAAAAGTACTGCAGGGGGGGAGACACATCTCTTTATTGAAGGTGAATGTTGCTTTCTTTCAGCCTGAGGATATCTAGTGGCAAAATAAATGTACTGCAGGGGCACAGCTCTGGCTTGAAGGTGAATATTGATTTCCATCAGCCTGAGGATATCTAGTGGCAAAATAAATGTACTGCAGGGGCACAGCTCTGGCTTGAAGGTGAATATTGATTTCCATCAGACTGAGGACATCTAGTGACAGAATAAAAAGTACTGCAGGGGACATCTCTGGATTGAATCTGAATACTGCAGCAAAAGCCAACTTTGGTATTTTATCTTTGAATTATTATCTTATTTCTGTCTTACAGCCAATAAAACAAAAGCAGACACAGAGCAGGGATGTGGGAAATTGCTTTTTTTTTTTTTTTTAAATAAGAACTGCGCCTCCAACTGGCCAAACTTATTAACATCTACGGAATGATGAAGTAATATTTTAAAGTCCTCAGGAGTTGGCAAAGCCACCGCAGCGGTATCAGGAGTCCAGGTTGGGTTATTGGAAGGCGGCACCACTGATGGAGGAGGAGGAGGATGAGGCCCTGAGACTGGGTGGCCTGAGACCATAAAAGAAGTGTGTGTTCTTACCCTATCAGTGCTGCCTGTACTACATCACATCTGCTACCAGGGGGCAGCAAAGTCCTCACAAAAATAAATAAATAAAGCCGGCATGGCCAATTTCCAAACCTCATAAAAGCCACCAAGACGATGGTGGAGTCCTTCCCAAAGGACGATAGCTTTGCCCTCTATTTAGTGTTGGATAGAGTTACCTCTTGAGGCGGGGGGGCCCCAAAATGAAGAAGGTCAGTCCACTCAACGCTGAAATTCCAATTTTGGGCGAGTGCCAAACCGCTGAGTCATGTGGTTATAAAACTCAGACTGGATTGGTGAGATCTGCGCACCCACAGGCGTAGGACCACCTGAAGTCATTGGTGGAGTTCTCTCTCCCAGTTGGATTCCTTCATCACTGGGGAGGTTTAAAAAGCCAATAAATATGCCACGATCTCAACGTTGAGTGGACGGACCCCCAACAACGGTCCACGTTCTGCCCACATTCTGCAGCCATTTTTTTTGTTGGCGGTGGATCCTCCATTCACCTAACATGATGGACAAAGCAGCAACAGGAGCGAGACTTCTCGGTTAGCTTCTTTGGGGCTGCAGTAGGTGGGCAGAGCTTGGTAGCCCCCCCCACCCCCCTCCCCCGAGAGATGCCCAAAGCTAGAGGCCTCCATCCATAAAACGGGAAGACTATCGGGGTGGACTGATCCAAACCTTTGTTCATAAAGGAGAGTGAGAAGAGAATTTCCAGGAGTCCACCTTAGAAATACTGATAAATAAACTTTACAAAAAAAAAGCCACAAAATCCACACCCTGAGGTCAGCGCGGGAATCGGCAAGTCGGTATGGGGGGGGAGGGGAGGGGGCACCAGTACAGAAGTCAGCAAATTCGGGGCCCCCGCCCCCTGATGGACGTCAGCCCTCTTCATCCCACCATGATGGTAAAGCCGCAGTGAAATTTGTTCTTCCAGTGATTCATGAATGCTCCGAGAGCCAGGGTGACGGGCAGAGGGGGCAGTCTTTTCTCTAGCACCGCCCCCACGCACCACGAACTGTCCACCGAGCCTTTGAAGACCACGTTGGCTTTGGGGAGGTTGAGGTGGTAGCCGAAAGCGAAGGTGGTTTCCTGAAGACGAGTGTTGGCTTCAAACTCCACTCCGACCTGAATCTGAGGGCGGGAGGGACTCTTAAAATTGTGCAAGAGGAATATTAACAAAAACTAATTCATAGGTGTGTGTTTAATTATTTTTTTTACCACACACGGTATACTGTTAACCAAGTACTCCACAAAAAACTTTCTTGAAATAATTTTTTTTTTCTCCCCTCAAATTGTAAGGTTTATATTCCCCTTCTGTCCAAGAAAAGCATATTCTTCTAATCTGTACAGATATTTTTAGCATAAAAATTGAAGAAAAGGAAAAAATATAAAAAAAGAAAAAAAAAAAACACACACACACACACACACACACACACACACACACACACACACACACACACAAAAAAAACCAAACACAAAAAGGGGGGGGGGGGGGGACAAGTGAAGGAACAGGAAAGGAGGAGCAAAGGGGAAAATGGGACAACCAAGTAGGGAACAGAGGTGCCAAGTAGGAAATGGACAATGGGGAATGGTAGGGCACGGGAAGAAGTGGGGGACATTGAAGGAAACGAGAGGGGGAAACAGGAAACGCGAGAGAGGAGAACAGGGAGGAAAGAAGGGGGGGGGGAGCAAGGAGACAACACAGGATACCAGGAGGAAAATGGGAGAGCAAGGGACAGCCAAGTAGGAAATGGGAAGTCAAGGGAGGGAACAGTGGGTACTAAGAAGGAAATGGGGAATGGAAGGGCACGGAAGGAAGTGGAGGACATTGAAGGAAACAGGGGGCCAAATAAGAAACGTGAGAGATAAGGGAGGAAAGTGGGGGGGGGGGGGGAGAGAAGCAAGGAGACAACACAGGATACCAGGAGGAAATGGGAGAGCAAGGGACAGCCAAGTAGAAAATGGTAGAGCAATGGAGGAAACACGAGGACTGAGTAGGAAGCAGGAGTGCAAGCGAGGAGCTAGGGAAGGAAACGAGTGGGGGGAGAGAGAGAAACATAAAAAAAAGGAAGGAGGGAGGAGGGAGGGAGGGAGGAGGAGGAGGAGAAACCCAAGCGAGGGGAAAAAAAAACAAAACAAAAAAAAAACAAACACACACACACAAGGGGGGGCTAAATAGGAAACAGGAATGCAAGGGCTAAAAAAGAAAAAAAAAAAAAAACGGGAGAGATAAGGGTGGAAATAGTAATGGAGGAAACAGGAGGGGAACCCAAGGGCAAGGGAGGAAACAAGGAGGCCTAAATAAGAAACATGAGAGACATAGGAGTTGCCAGGGAGGGGACAAAAAAGGAGGAAACGGGGATTGGGGGGGGGGGAGAAACAAGATGGAGGGAGGAGACCGAAAAGCCAAGTAGAACATGGTAGAGCAATGGTGGAAACAGGAGGGAACCCAAGGGCAAGGGAGAAAACTGGGAGGACCAACTAGGAAATAGGAAGTAAAATGGGGGGCAGGAGAACAGGAGGGAGTGGAAGGAACAGAAGGCAGCAGTAACAAGAGAAGGGAAAAAAAAAGAAAAAAAAAAAAAAGAAGGATACACTCACTTGTTCATTGGCTTTATGATAGTAGCTGGCATGAGCGCCACCATACCCGATATTCAGCGTGCTCACCCAATTCTCCGCTGTAACACAAGAGGAGATAACACAACCATGGAGTGATCATAGGAAGAAGAGCTTCGTAATGCAAAAATGTGATACCAAAAGAATAAAATAAAAGCTTGTGACACAATGCAGTTGTAGTAAACAATCCATAATTACTATCTCTATGTGGTGCCAGTACAGTATTCACTGCTTGCCCAAAATATAGTAAAATGACTGAACACGGTACATGATCGCCCCCTGGTGATCATCTCAGGAAATAGCATTTTGCAAGAATTTCAAATGCAATCTAGGTGTTGCACAATTTTATAGAGAAAATCTAAATCCCACGCTGTTCCCTTCTGAGCTACATCTTCAAGCTGCTGAACAACAACAGTTGATAAATAGGTAGATGTGGATATCAGACAACACTGACACTCTATCCCGGTCTCTGAAAAATCCTATGATGCGCGTGTGTGTGTGTGTGTGTGTGTGTGTGTGTGTGTGTGTGTGTGTGTGTGTGTGTGTGTTTGTGTGTGTGTGTAATTTATACTGTGAAATTTGTACCTGAATATTTTCCAGCCAGTGTTAGGATGGCGCCTTCATCCCCCCATCCGCTGGTGATAGACCAGCTCCCCACCAAGGACCAACCGAGGTGTGATACTCTGCAGGAAGTGTGTTACCAGGATCACTACAAGTGGGAAAAATACACATAGGTTATATATATAGGAGTGACATCATCACTCTCCAGATATAAGATGTACAGTATCTCACAAAAAGTAAGTACACCCCTCACATTTGTGTAAATCTTTTCTTCCATCTTTTCATGTGACAACACTGAAGAAATGACACTTGTCTACAATGTAAAGTAGTGAGTGTACAGCTTGTATAACAGTGTAAATTTGTCGTCCCCTCAAAATAACTCGACACACAGCCATTAATGTCTAAACTGCTGGCAACAAAAAGTCAGTACACCCCTAAGTGAAAATGTCCAAATTGGGCCCAATTAGCCATTTTTCCTCCCCTGGTGTCATGTGACTCGTTAGTGTTACAAGGTCTCAGGTGTGAATGGGGAGCAGGTGTGTTAAATTTGGTGTTATCGCTCTCACTCTCTCATACTGATCACTGGAAGTACAACATGGCAAAGAACTCTCTGAGCAAAAGAATTGTTGCTCTACATAAAGATGGCCTAGGAAGATTGCCAAGATCCTGAAAACTGAGCTGCAGCACGGTGGCCAAGACCATACAGCTGTATAACAGGACAGGTTCCACTCAGAACAGGCCTCGCCATGGTCCAACCAAAGAAGTTGAGGTCACGTGATCAGTCTCATATCCAGAGGTTGTCTTTGGGAAATAGACATATGAGTGCTGCCAGCATTGCTGCAGAGGTTGTAGGGGTGGGGGGGCTCAGCCTGTCAGTGCTCAGACCATACGCCACACACTGCATCAAATTGGTCTGCATGGCTGTCGTCCCAGAAGGAAGCCTCTTCTAAAGATGGACAAGAAAGACCACAAACACTTTGCTGAAGACAATCAGACTAAGGAGATGGATTACTGGAACCATGTCCTGTGGTCTGATGAGACCAAGATAAACTTATTTGGGTCAGATGGTGACAAGCGTGTGTGGGGGCAACCAGGTGAGGAGGACAAAGACAAGTGTGTCTTGCCTACAGTCAAGCATGGTGGTGGGAGTGTCATGGTCTGGGGCTGTATGAGTGCTGCCGGCACTGGGGGGCTACAGATCATTTGAGGGAACCATGAATGCCAACATGTACTGTGACATACTGAAGCAGAGCATGATCCCCTCCCTTCAGAGACTGGGCCGCAGGGCAGTATTCCAACATGATAACCACCCCAAACACACCTCCAAGACCACCACTGCCTTGCTAAACAAGCTGATGGATTGGCCAAGCATGTCTCCAGACCTAAACCCTATTTATCATCTGTGGGACATCCTCAAAACAGAAGGTGGAGGAGCGCAAGGTCTCCAACATCCACCAGCTCTGTGATGTCATCATGGAGGAGGGGAAGAGGACTCCAGTGGTGACCTGTGAAGATCTGGTGACCTCCATGCCCAAGAGGGTTAAGGCAGTGCTGGAAAATAATGGCGGCCACACAAAATATTGACACTTTGGGCCCAATCTTGACATTTTCACTTAGGGGTGTACTGACTTTTGTTGCCAGTGGTTTAGACATTAATGGCTGTGTGTTGAGTTATTTTGAGGGGGACGGCAAATTTACACTGTTATACAAGCTGTACACTCACTACTTTACATTGTAGACAAGTGTCATTTCTTCGGTGTTGTCACATGAAAAGATAGAAGAAAAGAGTTACAAAAATGGGAGGGGGTGTACTTACTTTTGTGAGATACAGGGAGTGCCACCACAGCTCTCCAGACATAAGATATATTATACAGGATATTTTACAGGATTGACATCATGCACACGGCACTAATAAGGTTTAAATTCTTTCGAGTCCTGATTAGAATTAGCCTGCCTATGTTACGCCCCTTCTTACCATAAAAAAAGTACAATTGTAATATTAATGTGATAACTATGTAAATCAGGTGTATAAAAACCTTCAATTGCATCATAATAAAGCAGAACAGTTATTTGGAAAGATGTAGAGAGCGTATCTTTTGTGTCTGTTCCCTACTGCACTAGTTATTATTTGGAACCATTAATCAATATGGAGGATAGGAGTTGCCCATCTATAAAAATGTCCAGATCACCTTTCCCCAGATATAAGATATATTATACAGGAGTGACATCACCGCTCCCCCAGATATATTATACAGAAAAGTCGGGCGAATACATACTTGAGTCATTAATTAAATCGGGTTTCCTAGGGTCAGGGTCCCCGTACAATTGTCTCCTCGATATTCGGCATCAATCTGCCAGGTGAGGAATTTGGAATGATGAGTCTGCAAAAATAAAAAGGAAAAGGGTTAATACGGCCCTATTTTTATATGAATGTAAAAGGCTACGGTTGAGCTGCGTGTTTACTGCCCACAAACAGCTACCGCTTTCGGCTGCGGAGGCATTGCGCTGGGGGTGCCGCGGCAGGAATCCTGTTGAGCAGATGAGGACCGAGCTCCAAAACAGGAGGGCCGAGATGTACTGCCTCATCACCAGCTCTGATCACAAGGTACAGAGACGCTCAGATCGGCTCTGTACACACAGCCTGTGATCGGGGGGCGCCCACTGGTTCACATCACAACCAATTAAAGCTGGAATTCAGCCACTTTGTAATAAGTGAAGGCTCAATATGTGTCAAGTCCAAGGAAATGCATGACATCTCCTAGGCTTATCTCTATTGTTTTTATATTTGACAGGTTTATTGCTCTGCCAAGAGACACTCCAGGGATCTGAGAGGAGAGAAAACTTACAGAGCAGCTATGTCCTCCCCATTCACAGAAGCCTTTGTAATTTGTGACTGAGCTCACATAATACTAAGGCTTCTGTGATTGGGCAGGAGGGGAGGGGTGAGGCAGGCATAGCAGCTGTATGTGCTATGTTCTGAACGCTGCATCTTGAACAGTAGAGTCGCTGCAGCTGCTATGCACGTCCCTGCCCTCTGCTTCCCATTCACAGAAGCCTTGGTATTATGTGAGCAGATTCCCAACATACAAAGGCTTCTGTGAATGGGAAGCAGAGGGGAAGAGCAGGCATAGCAGCTGCAGCTACTCTACTGTTCAAGGTGCATAACTCAGAACAGTAGAGTAAATGTAGCTGCTATGCCTGCCCCATCACAGAAGCCTATTACTTGAGCACATTCACAAAATACAAAGGCTTTCTGTTTATGGACAGCAGAGGGAAGGACTGGGCATAGCAGATGCAACAACTCTACTGTTCAAGATGCAGAGTTCAGAACAGAGCAGATGCAGCTGCTATGCCCGGCCCCTCCCCTCCTCCTGCCCATTCACAGAAGCCTTGGTATTATGTGAGCACATTCACAAAATACAAAGGCTTCTTTTTATAGGCAGCAGAGGGGATGAACGGGCACAAAGCTGCAGCGACTGTGCTGTACTGAACTGTGCCTCTTGAACAGTACAGTTTCTGCAGCTGTTATGCCCGGCCCTCCCCTCTGCTGCCCATTCACGGAAGCCTAGGTATTATGTGAGCACAGTCACAAGCTTCTATTTGTGGGCAGCAGAGGGGAGGAATGGGCATAGCAGCTGCATGTGACTCTACTGTTAAAGATGCAGAGTTCAGAACAGTAGAGTAGATGCTATGCCCACCCCTAC
>NW_027507791.1:37744138-37834006 GCF_037356315.1 Lithobates pipiens | reverse complement strand
AGCCTAGGAATAGAAAAGTCATCTTATGATTGAAGAGGCAATGGAGCGGAGGAAGGGTTAGACCCTCTGTCGGGTTTATTGTTGTCTTGGGGAGATTCACGATCTCTTGGTCATAGCATAATCAATGAGAAAGAAAGGGAGGGGAAATCCAAACTGTTATCAGTGTCACCAGAAAAGGAAGTGAGGGCCAATCTTAGAATGAGGACACCTGTTCTGGGGACAGCCAACAGTGGATTTCACTCCATTTGCGAGATTTCCTATAACTTCCTGTTACATCGATCAGGCAGGAAGAAGAAATTTCCTCTGACTTCCTGTTGCATCCCTCAGACACAAAGTAAAGATTTCCCCGAACTTCCTGTTGCATCCCCACCCACCCCGCCCCTTCCAGAGATTTCAGCCAAAGTTCTTCTTGCATCCCTCAGACAGGAAGCAGAGATTTATTCTAACTTCCTGTTGCATGCTCAAGACAGGAAATAGATATTTCCAATAACATTCTGTTGCATGCCCAAGGCAGAAAGTAGATTTCTTTTGACTTCTTGTTGCATCCAAATATTTCCTCCAAGTTCCTGTTGAATCCCCCAACAGGAAGCAGAGATTTCCTCCAACTTCTTGTTGCATCCCCCAGACAGGAAGTAGAGATTTCCTCTAATTTCCTGTTGCATCCCCAGTACAGCAAATAGATAGTCCTACGAACTGGCTGTTGCATCCCCCTGTCAGGAAGCAGAGATTTCCTCTGACTTCCTGTGGCATCCCTCAGACAGAAAGTAGAGGAGATTTCACCTAACTTCCTGCTGCACCCCCCAGCAAAGAAGTAGAGATTTCCGATAACTTCCTGTTGCAGCCCAGACAGGAAGTAGAGATTTCTGATAACTTCCTGTTGCAGCCCCCTGTCAGGAAGCAGAGATTTCCTCTGACTTCCTGTTGCATCCCCCAGCCCACCAAGTAAAGAAGTAGAGATTTCTGATAACTTCCTGTTGCATCCCCCTGTCAGAAAACAGAGATTTCCTCTGACTTTCGGTTGTATCCCCAGGCCCCCCCAGTAGAGATTTCCACTAACTTCACGTTGCATCCCCCAACAGGAAGTAGAAGTTTCCTCCGACTTCCTGTTGCATCCCACAGATTGAAAGTAGAGATTTCCTCTAATTTCCTGTTGCATCCCCAATATAGCAAGTAGATAGTCCCAATAACTTCCTGTTGCATGCCACAGACAGGAAGTAGAGATTTCTGATAACTTCCTGTTGCATCCCCCTGTCAGGAAGCAGAGATTTCCTCAAACTTCCTGTTGCATCCCTCAGGAAGCAGAGATTTCCTCAGACTTCCTGTTGCATCCCCCAGAAAGGAAGCAGAGATTTCCTCTAATTTCCTGTTGCATCCACGTTACAGCAAATAGATAGTCCCAATAACTTTCTGTTGCAATCCCCTGTCAGGAAGCACACACCTAACTTCCTGCTGAATCCCCCCCCCAGTAAAGAAGTAAAGATTTTTGATAACTTCCTATTGCAGCCCAGACAGGAAGTAGAGATTTCCTTGTTTGCACCCCCAACAGGAAGCAGAGGTGTCCTCCGACTTCATGTTGCATCCCCCAGATTGAAAGTAGAGATTTCCTCTAATTTCCTGTTGCATCACCAGTTCAGCAAGTAGATAGTCCCCAATAACTTCCTGTTGCATTCCACAGACAGGAAGTAGAGATTTCTGATAACTTCCTGTTGCACTCCCCTGTCGGGAAGCAGAGATTTCCTCCAAATTCCTGTTGCATCCCTCAGGAAGCAAAGATTATTTCCCCTAACTTCCCAAAGGAAGAATCAGGTCTCCTGCTCTGCCAGACAGAACTGTGCTGTGCGCCAGAGCAGTGCAAATCTCAGGACTGGATGGACAGGGCTATAGTGTGAGATATATATGTGTGTGTGTGTGTGTGTGTGTGTGTGTGTGTGTGTGTGTGGTCAGAGTCTTGCCTGGGATTGGAGTCGGCGGGGCGGATGGATCTCCGGATACAATGAACCGCTCTGAGCCACAAGAGAATGGACTCTCCTCCAGAAGCACTGTGAAAGGCCTGCTGAATCTGCCTGCAATGACACACACACCTATAGAGATACAAGAGAGGGATGGGGTGTGATGAACATGGCATGCAAAGAACAATACATATACATATCCTGTCCTCTCCCCCCATATACACACCCAGCACCGAGCTCTCACCGTCCTCCCTCCACTGATCTCCAGCCCCGGCCCGCGCCTCTACTCCCATTCATGTCACCTGGGGAGGGCCCGCCATTACTACTGCTGGCAGGCTCCACCCGGCCTGACGTCACCGGCACCCACACATACACCAGGGAGGCGGCCATGTTGGGTGCGGGCAGAGGTGGCTGAGGACGAAGGGCCATGGAGAGGCGTGGCCACAGTCCACCGCTCACCAATAAGGAGACGTTTCGTCACATGACCCATTTGTACTTTAAAGGAGACGTGCAGAAGGCGGACCAGGGAGATTCTAGAACCAGTAATGGGGACCTGTCATCCCTTCATCCCTATATATATAATAATGGGGACATGTCATCCCTTCATCCCTATATATATAATAATGGGGACCTGTCATCCCTTCATCCCTATATATATAATAATGGGGACATGTCATCCCTTCATCCCTATATATATAATAATGGGGACCTGTCATCCCTTCATCCCTATATATATATATATATATATATATATATAATAATGGGGACCTGTCATCCCTTCATCATCCTATATATATATATATATATATATATATATATATATATATATATATATAATGGGGACCTGTCATCCCTTCATCCCTATATATATATAATGGGGACCTGTCATCCCTTCATCCCTATATATATAATAATGGGGACCTGTCATCTCTTCATCCCTATATATATATATATATATATATATATATATAATAATGGGGACCTGTCATCCCTTCATCCCTATATATATATATATATATATATATATATATATATATATATATATATATATATATATATATATATATATATATATATATAATGGGGACCTGTCATCCCTTCATCCCTATATATATATAATGGGGACCTGTCATCCCTTCATCCCTATATATATATAATGGGGACCTGTCATCCCTTCATCCCTATATATATAATAATGGGGACCTGTCATCCCTTCATCCCTATATATATAATAATGGGGACCTGTCATCCCTTCATCCCTATATATATATATATAATGGGGACCTGTCATCCCTTCATCCCTATATATATATATAATGGGGACCTGTCATCCCTTCATCCCTATATATATAATAATGGGGACCTGTCATCCCTTCATCCCTATATATATATAATGGGGACCTGTCATCCCTTCATCCCTATATATATATAATGGGGACCTGTCATCCCTTCATCCCTATATATATATAATGGGGACCTGTCATCCCTTCATCCCTATATATATAATAATGGGGACCTGTCATCTCTTCATCCCTATATATATATATATATATATATATATATATATATAATAATGGGGACCTGTCATCCCTTCATCCCTATATATATATATATATATATATATATATATATATATATATATATATATATATATATATATATAATGGGGACCTGTCATCCCTTCATCCCTATATATATATAATGGGGACCTGTCATCCCTTCATCCCTATATATATATAATGGGGACCTGTCATCCCTTCATCCCTATATATATAATAATGGGGACCTGTCATCCCTTCATCCCTATATATATAATAATGGGGACCTGTCATCCCTTCATCCCTATATATATATATATATAATGGGGACCTGTCATCCCTTCATCCCTATATATATATATAATGGGGACCTGTCATCCCTTCATCCCTATATATATAATAATGGGGACCTGTCATCCCTTCATCCCTATATATATATAATGGGGACCTGTCATTAGTGATGGACGAACTTCCGACGGGACGTTTCGCGAACGCGAAACGCGAACGGACACAAACGTTCGCGAAAACGACCGTTCGCCGCGGGCTCCATTGACTTCAATGGGAGGCGAATTTCGCAAACCTTTAGGTCGAATTTGCGGCCACGGGGTAATTATTAGGGGGTAGCACGTAGTCCCACCACCTGGACAATAGCATAATACATGTATGAGGTGAATTTGGGATCGATAACTACAAGCATTTTTTTTTTATTTGGGAAATTGTTCTGACAATTCAGGACTATGGAGCTAATGAAGGCAATGGAGGAGAGGGAAGGTCAGGGACCAGGGTAGGCAAACAAGAGGGTGCAGGAGATACAGAGCACTGACAGCAGCACCGTAATACAGAGCACTGACATCAGCACCGTGACATACAGCGCTGACAGCAGCTCCGTGACATACAGCGCTGACAGCAGCTCCGTGACATACAGCGCTGACAGCAGCTCCGTGACATACAGCGCTGACAGCAGCTCCGTGACATACAGCGCTGACAGCAGCTCCGTGACATACAGCGCTGACAGCAGCACCGTGACATACAGCGCTGACAGCAGCTCCGTGACATACAGCGCTGACAGCAGCTCCGTGACATACAGCGCTGACAGCAGCTCCGTGACATACAGCACTGACAGCAGCTCCGTGACATACAGCGCTGACAGCAGCTCCGTGACATACAGCGCTGACAGCAGCACCGTGACATACAGCGCTGACAGCAGCTCCGTGACATACAGCGCTGACAGCAGCTCCGTGACATACAGCGCTGACAGCAGCTCCGTGACATACAGCGCTGACAGCAGCTCCGTGACATACAGCGCTGACAGCAGCTCCGTGACATACAGCGCTGACAGCAGCACCGTGACATACAGCGCTGACAGCAGCTCCGTGACATACAGCGCTGACAGCAGCTCCGTGACATACAGCGCTGACAGCAGCTCCGTGACATACAGCACTGACAGCAGCTCCGTGACATACAGCGCTGACAGCAGCTCCGTGACATACAGCGCTGACAGCAGCACCGTGACATACAGCGCTGACAGCAGCTCCGTGACATACAGCGCTGACAGCAGCTCCGTGACATACAGCGCTGACAGCAGCTCCGTGACATACAGCGCTGACAGCAGCTCCGTGACATACAGCGCTGACAGCAGCACCGTAAGCAGCCCCAGGAGGAAGTCAGCACAGCACAGGGATGGTGTGATCCCCTCATAATAAGAACCCCCAGGAGGAAGTCAGCACAGCACAGGGATGGTGGGAGCCCCTCATAATAAGAACACCCAGGAGGAAGTCAGCACAGCACAGGGATGGTGGGAACCCCTCATAATAAGCAGCCCCAGTAGAAATATGACACCGCTCAACCTCTTCAAAGAGGAGGGTAGGGGCATATAGTACGGTGTGCTTTTTTGGGTCAGGGAAGTGAGCCAAATGAATTAAGAAGGTCTGTGTGCTTGATTCCAAAAATTGTTTATAGACATATACATGGTCTACTGATCACATGTGTTGAATTCCTCCGAGATCCATGCCTCATTCATTTTTAGAAATGTGAGGTAGTTAACACTGTGGTGAGCTAGGCGAGTACGCTTATCGGTCACAATCCCCCCTGCTGCGCTGAACGTCCTTTCGGACAGGACACTGGATGAGGGGCAAGCCAACAGTTCGATTGCAAATTGGGCAAGCTCTGGCCAGAGGTCAAGCCTGCCCACCCAGTAGTCTAGGGGTTCATCACTCCTCAGAGCGTCCACATCGGCCGTTAACCCAATGTAGTCGGACACCTGACGGTCTAGGCGTTCCCTGATGCTGGATCCGGATGACACCTGTCGATGGGTCGGCTGAAAGAATGACCTCATATCCGAAGTCACCAACACATCTTCAAACCGGCCTCTTCTTGCAGGCGCTGTTGGATTGGTACCCGCAAATCCTTCTCTGGGAGTGGGAATTGCTCCTCTGCCAGCGCACGCAAAAGCAGAATGCAGCATTTCTCGAAGCAAGGCCTGGAAGTGCTGCATTCTGACAGCCCTCTGCGACGGCGGTAACATTTCCGCCATTTTGTGTTTGTACCGGGGGTCTAAGTACGTTGCCACCCAGTACTGGTCCTTGACCCTCATGCTTTTTATACGGGGGTCCCTATTAAAACACTGGAGCATGAAGGCCCCCATTTGCACTAAAGTGGAAGCGGTGTGGTGGCCTGGCTCCTGCTCATCATCCAGGATAATGTCGTCCTCTTCATTCTCCTCTCCCCATCCTCGCACAACAGGGATCCCAGAAAGGTTTAAAGCATGCTCTTCTTGCTCCTGCTCATCCGCCCCGGCACCATCCTCCTCTGACTCCTCATCAGACTCCTGTTGTTGACTTGTCTCAGATAGAGTAGCCCCCCCTGGGAATTCATCCAGCATTGCGACTTCCTCATCTTCCCGCTCCTGCTCCTCCACAGCCTGATCAATGACACGACGCAATGCACGCTCCAGAAAGAAGGCATAAGGTACCATGTCACTGATGGCGCCATGGCTGCGACTGACCAGTTTGGTGATCTCCTCAAATGGCCGCAGAAGTCTGCATGTGTCGCGCATGAGCAGCCACTGGCGCGGTGAAAAAAAACCCAGCTCCCCAGAACCGTTTCTTTCGCAGAGTTCATACAGGTAGACGTTAACTGCACGTTTCTGCTGGAGCAGCCTATCAAGCATATAGAAGGTTGAGTTCCATCGCGTCGGGCAATCGCAAATAAGACGTCTGACCGGCAGATGGTGTCGCCGCTGAATGTCAGCAAGGCGAGCCATGGCCGTGTAAGATCTTCTGAAATGGGCCGAGATTTTCCTTGCCTGCCGCAAGATGTCCTGGACCCCAGGGTATTTGACAAGGAATCGCTGCACGACCAAGTTTAAGACGTGTGCCATGCACGGCACGTGCGTGATTTTGCCCTGTTTCAATGCGCTAAGCAGATTGGCACCGTTGTCACACACCACTTTACCAACTGTCAAATTGAGCGGTGTTAGCCACTCATCTGCCTGTGAACGCAAAGCTGAAAGGAGTGCCGGGCCAGTGTGGCTCTTTGCTTCCAGGCACAACAGACGCAGCACGGCATGGCAACGTCTCACCTGGCATGTGGAATAGGTTCTGGGGAGCTTGGGCGGTGCAGTGGAAGAGACGCTAGCAGCGGAAAAGGAGGAGGCAGCTGAGGAGGAGAGGGAGGAGGATGGAGTAGGAGGAGGAGAAGAAGAGTCAGGCCTGCATGCAATCCGTGGCGGTAAAACCAAATCTACACGGGTGCCACGGGTTACATGCTTGACGGCCGTCAGAAGGTTCACCCAGTGGGCAGTAAAACTGATATACCTTCCCTGCCCGTGTTTGCTAGACCACGTGTCTGTGGTCAGATGTATCTTGGCACCGACACTGTGTGCCAGAGATACATTCACTTGCCGCTGAACATGGCCATATAGCTCTGGGATGCCCTTCTCTGAGAAATACTTCCTTCCTGGGACCTTCCATTGTGGTGTTCCAATGGCCACAAATTTGCGAAAGGCCTCCGAGTCCACCAGTTTATATGGCAGTAGTTGGCGGGCTATGAGTTCTGACAAGCCAGCCGCCAACCGTTGGGCAAGAGGGTTATCCGGCGTCATCATTTTTTTACGCTCAAACATTAGGCCCACGGAAGCCTGCCTTTTTGCAGAAAAATGTGAGCTTGGCGTGATGGAAGGTGGAGTGGAGGACAATTGTGAGGAGAGAGGAGAAGGAGAAGTAGAAGACGAGGCTGGACGGTGAGAGCCTGCAGTGTGGCTTTGTGTGTTCCGTTGCTCCCACTGGGCTCGGTGATGGCTGCTCATGTGCCTTCTTAAGGCGGTCGTCCCTAGGTGAGTATTGGGCTTACCGCGACTAACGCGTTGACTGCAAAGATTGCAGATGGCAACGCTATTGTCAGCAGCGGACACGTTAAAAAAAGCCCACACTGCGGAGCCATGTGCCGGTGTCCTGGGAGCGCCAGATGTGACCGTACATGGTCGATGACTCGCTCCTGATACATTTGCAGTCTGCTTTGTCCCTGCTGTGCAATGTAAGTCATTGCTGCTTCTCCTCCCTATCTGCTGGTCCATATCTCCCTCTGAACTCCCCTCCTCTTCCTCTCTTGTGGGCACCCACGTGACATCACTAGACACGTCATCATCAACGTCACCTTCCCCACCGCTATAAGTAGAGTAGGCAGCAACACCGGGGACCAACCTCCTCCTTGGGCTGATCTGGGTACTGGCGTCAGACTGCTGAGTAGCGCTTGTTGCTACCTCCTCTTCCTGATCCAATACCAAGAGTGGCTGCGCATCAGAAATGTCCTCTTGATATGGATCGGAAAATAATTCCAGTGACTCAAGCGGAAGGTATGTGGTGGTGGTGGTGGTGGTCGTGTTGTTGGTGGTAGTGTCTTTGGGGGTGCACATAGCAGAGAGTGAAGAAGAGGGTGCAGATCGAGAGGATGAGGAGGGTGCAGAAGAGTAAGGCTGAGCGAGCCACTCAACCAAGTCTGGTGCATCCTTTAAAGTAATTGAACGCACCTTCTGCAACTTCCCACTTTGGCTCAAGCCTGTTGCTCCTGCCCTACCCCTACCACCCCTGCGGAAGGGCCTGCCTCTTCCTCTGCATGTCATTTTTTAAATGACCCTGTGACAAAACTCTTAGTCCCTATACCGCTGAAGGACTGCTGCAGTATAGGTGAGCGGTCAGCAGTGGTGCACGTCAACCCTATCTATTGTGGACCTATAGCGGTCCTTACAGAACAGCAGACTGTACCGCACTCAAGCCTATGTACCGTAGCACCCTATACCAAGTTACCAGTCCTTATAAGAACTTTTGTGGACCAAGCAGGTTGTGTATTAGTGTTTAGCAGACTGTACGTCAGTCCCTATACCGCTGAAGGACTGCTGCAGTATAGGGCAGCGGTCAGCAGTGGTGCACGTCAACCCTATCTATTGTGGACCGATAGCGGTCCTTACAGAACAGCAGACTGTACCGCACTCAAGCCTATGTACCGTAGCACCCTATACCAAGTTACCAGTCCTTATAAGAACTTTTGTGGACCAAGCAGGTTGTGTATTAGTGTTTAGCAGACTGTACGTCAGTCCCTATACCGCTGAAGGACTGCTGCAGTATAGGGCAGCGGTCAGCAGTGGTGCACGTCAACCCTATCTATTGTGGACCGATAGCGGTCCTTACAGAACAGCAGACTGTACCGCACTCAAGCCTATGTACCGTAGCACCCTATACCAAGTTACCAGTCCTTATAAGAACTTTTGTGGAACAAGCAGGTTGTGTGTTAGTGATTAGCAGACTGTACGTCAGTCCCTATACCAATGAAGGACTGCTGCAGTATAGGGCAGCGGTCAGCAGTAGTGCACGGCAACCCTATGTATTGTGGACCGATAGCGGTCCTTACAGAACAGCAGACTGTACCGCACTCAAGCCTATGTACCGTAGCACCCTATACCAAGTTACCAGTCCTTATAAGAACTTTTGTGGACCAAGCAGGTTGTGTATTAGTGTTTAGCAGACTGTACGTCAGTCCCTATACCGCTGAAGGACTGCTGCAGTATAGGGCAGCGGTCAGCAGTGGTGCACGTCAACCCTATCTATTGTGGACCGATAGCGGTCCTTACAGAACAGCAGACTGTACCGCACTCAAGCCTATGTACCGTAGCACCCTATACCAAGTTACCAGTCCTTATAAGAACTTTTGTGGAACAAGCAGGTTGTGTGTTAGTGATTAGCAGACTGTACGTCAGTCCCTATACCAATGAAGGACTGCTGCAGTATAGGGCAGCGGTCAGCAGTGGTGCACGTCAACCCTATGTATTGTGGACCGATAGCGGTCCTTACAGAACAGCAGACTGTAACGCACTCAGGCCTATGTACCGTAGCACCCTATACCAAGTTACCAGTCCTTATAAGAACTTTTGTGGACCAAGCAGGTTGTGTGTTAGTGATTAGCAGACTGTACGTCAGTCCCTATACCAATGAAGGACTGCTGCAGTATAGGGCAGCGGTCAGCAGTAGTGCACGGCAACCCTATGTATTGTGGACCGATAGCGGTCCTTACAGAACAGCAGACTGTAACGCACTCAGGCCTATGTACCGTAGCACCCTATACCAAGTTACCAGTCCTTATAAAAACTTTTGTGGACCAAGCAGGTTGTGTGTTAGTGTTTAGCAGACTGTGCGTCAGTCCCTATACCGCTGAAGGACTGCTGCAGTATAGGGCAGCGGTCAGCAGTGGTGCACGTCAACCCTATCTATTGTGGACCGATAGCGGTCCTTACAGAACAGCAGACTGTACCGCACTCAAGCCTATGTACCGTAGCACCCTATACCAAGTTACCAGTCCTTATAAGAACTTTTGTGGACCAAGCAGGTTGTGTATTAGTGTTTAGCAGACTGTACGTCAGTCCCTATACCGCTGAAGGACTGCTGCAGTATAGGGCAGCGGTCAGCAGTGGTGCACGTCAACCCTATGTATTGTGGACCGATAGCGGTCCTTACAGAACAGCAGACTGTAACGCACTCAGGCCTATGTACCGTAGCACCCTATACCAAGTTACCAGTCCTTATAAGAACTTTTGTGGACCAAGCAGGTTGTGTGTTAGTGATTAGCAGACTGTACGTCAGTCCCTATACCAATGAAGGACTGCTGCAGTATAGGGCAGCGGTCAGCAGTAGTGCACGGCAACCCTATGTATTGTGGACCGATAGCGGTCCTTACAGAACAGCAGACTGTACTGCACTCAGGCCTATGTACCGTAGCACCCTATACCAAGTTACCAGTCCTTATAAAAACTTTTGTGGACCAAGCAGGTTGTGTGTTAGTGTTTAGCAGACTGTGCGTCAGTCCCTATACCGCTGAAGGACTGCTGCAGTATAGGGCAGCGGTCAGCAGTAGTGCACGGCAACCCTATGTATTGTGGACCGATAGCGGTCCTTACAGAACAGCAGACTGTAACGCACTCAGGCCTATGTACCGTAGCACCCTATACCAAGTTACCAGTCCTTATAAGAACTTTTGTGGACCAAGCAGGTTGTGTGTTAGTGATTAGCAGACTGTACGTCAGTCCCTATACCAATGAAGGACTGCTGCAGTATAGGGCAGCGGTCAGCAGTAGTGCACGGCAACCCTATGTATTGTGGACCGATAGCGGTCCTTACAGAACAGCAGACTGTACCGCACCCAAGCCTATGTACCGTAGCACCCTAGACAGACCAAGTTACCAGTCCTGATAAAGAGCTTTGTGGAACAAGTGAGTTGTGAATGATTAGCAGACTGCAGCAGAAGGGCAGCAGTCAAGTATAATATTCTTTCTATATTTGGAAGAAAGAATATTATACGTGTACAAGCCTATTACCGTACCACTGATACCAGTCCTGAAAAGAACCTTTGTGGAACTAATAGTAACAGCAAGTCTTTAAAATTATCCTCACTGCCTGACACACTGCTTCCTGCCTGTCCCTATACAAATTGGCAAAAAAGAGTAGGCTGGAACGATTAGCTGGAACAGCTCTTTTGTGGACCTGATAGTAACAGCTAATGATGATGATGATGATGATGATGAAGAAAGACTAATCTGGCTGAGCTGTCCCTAAAATAGCAGCATACAGCGCTCTGTCCCTTTATCTAAACTGACAAAAGAAACTCAGGCTGCTGACCTAACACCTATACCAGTCCTGAAAAGAACTTTTGTGTACCAAATAGCTAGCGTTTTCTCTGTCCCTACTCCACACAGGATCCTTTCCCTACAGTGACAGAAGAAAGAATGTAAAATGGCCACCGGATCGGGTGTATTTATAGGTTAGGGGGAATGTCCAAGTGTCCATGAGCTGTCATGTCTCAATTGGTTGTCCTGTAACACATGATAAACGTGTCACGAAAGGTTAAAGTTCTTGTATACATTAAACACGTAAGTCCGCCGGGGCGAACGACGGAAAAAGGCGTTCGAACCCGCGGACGGCGAAAGTCGGAAATTCGCCGCGAAACGACCGCCGGGCGAACCGTTCGGCCATCACTACCTGTCATCCCTTCATCCCTATATATATAATAATGGGGACCTGTCATCCCTTCATCCCTATATATATATATATAATGGGGACCTGTCATCCCTTCATCCCTATATATATATATAATGGGGACCTGTCATCCCTTCATCCCTATATATATAATAATGGGGACCTGTCATCCCTTCATCCCTATATATATATAATGGGGACCTGTCATCCCTTCATCCCTATATATATAATAATGGGGATCTGTCATCCCTTCATCCCTATATATATAATGGGGACCTGTCATCCCTATATATATATATATATATATATATATATATATATATATATATATATATATAATGGGGACCTGTCATCCCTATATATATATATAATGGGGACCTGTCATCCCTATATATATATATAATGGGGACCTGCCATATAGGGATGACAGGTCCCCATTATATATATATAGGGATGACAGGTCCCCATTATATATATATAGGGATGACAGGTCCCCATTATATATACATATAGGGATGACAGGTCCCCATTATATATACATATAGGGATGATAGGTCCCCATTATATATATATATATATATATATATATATATATATATATATATATATATATATATATATATAGGGATGACAGGTCCCCATTATATATATATATATATATATATATATAGGGATGGCAGGTCCCCATTATATATATATATATAGGGATGACAGGTCCCCATTATATATACATATAGGGATGACAGGTCCCCATTATATATACATATAGGGATGACAGGTCCTCTTTATTAGGATAAATATATATAAATATAAAATAGATGTATTGATATTACAGGTCCTCTTTATTAATGATTAATGGTCAGCTCCTCCTCCTGGGGCGGGACATGTGACGTTTGGGTGGGGCACGCCTCAGTCATGCGCACAGCGGGGCGTGTCTCTGGCCCTTTAAGGCAATCTCCGTGCCCCGCGTGACATGACGGCGGGTGGCGATTGGCTGGCAGAGCCAGGCCTCTGACTTCCGGGATCGGAGGGGCAGGTGGTGGATGTCCCCGAGAGGAGAAGATCAGCACAGAGCGGGGACCGGAAGAGTGCGGGAGAGGTGAGACATCCGAATCACCGTGTGTGTGTACTGGGGGACCGACCACCGATCTGTGCCCCATATAGAGTCACATACACCCCCCCTGACCTCTGTACACCCCTCCCCCCATTCATAGATCACCCACCTATACCGCCCTGCTGTACAACACCGAGACACTCACCACAGGAGCTGACACTCTAATCTCCCCTCCCCCCACACTCACATCAGTCTCTGTACAGAAGAGCTGACACTCTAATCTCCCCTCCCCCCCACACACATCAGTCTCTGTACAGAAGAGCTGACACTCGAATCCCCCCTCCCCCCACACTCACATCAGTCTCTGTACAGAAGAGCTGACACTCTAATCTCCCCTCCCCCCACACTCACATCAGTCTCTGTACAGAAGAGCTGACACTCGAATCCCCCCTCCCCCCACACTCACATCAGTCTCTGTACAGAAGAGCTGACACTCGAATCCCCCCTCCCCCCACACTCACATCAGTCTCTGTACAGAAGAGCTGACACTCTAATCTCCCCTCCCCCCCACACTCACATCAGTCTCTGTACAGAAGAGCTGACACTCGAATCCCCCCTCCCCCCACACTCACATCAGTCTCTGTACAGAAGAGCTGACACTCTAATCTCCCCTCCCCCACACACTCACATCAGTCTCTGTACAGAAGAGCTGACACTCGAATCCCCCCTCCCCCCACACTCACATCAGTCTCTGTACAGAAGAGCTGACACTCTAATCTCCCCTCCCCCACACACTCACATCAGTCTCTGTACAGAAGAGCTGACACTCTAATCTCCCCTCCCCCACACACTATTGTACATTTCTATAGCTCTGACATATACAGCAGAGAAAACAAATCTATTTGCCAGAGGAGCTTACGCTCTAATGTCCCCTCCCGTCACACACTATTATAATGAATGTATCTCTGACATATACCGTGGCGTTGTACACTGACCTCTCTCTCCTCTCTCAGGTCATGTCCGCTCTCCCCCGATCATCACAGAGGAATTCTCTGATTGGCTGATGGATGTCAGTGGAAGGATCCCCGAGGAGGTAATGGCTGGTGGTGTTTGTACTCCTCCCCCCCACCCTTGTTCCCGATACTGCAGGGGGGTGAATGCAGCCCCTTACCATATGATAGATCCGTGTTCTCCAGGGGGCTTTGTTCCTTCATTGTGTTCCGCTCTGTACAGGTAAGGTGGGCCTTTAAGAGACCCTATTGTGACGTTAAGGGACATCATTTTTGGCCTCGAGGGGGGCGCATGCATGCCACCATTGGTGCTTAGGGTGCACTGTTTTTTTGACTTTGAGGAACCCCACAAGTCATTGAGGGTTATCCATCACCGGCCGTTTGAGGGGATGCCTTGGGTCAGCCCTAGATGGGGGGTGCCTCGGGTAATCTTTGAGTCACCACATCACTGTTGGCCTCTGAAGGGATGCCTTGGGTTTGCCCTTTGAGGCACCACACCACTGTTGGCCTCTGAAGGGAAGCCTTGGGTTTGCCTTTGAGGCACCACACCACTGTTGGCCTCTGAAGGGACGCCTTGGATTTGCCCTTTGAGGCACCACACCACTGTTGGCCTCTGAAGGGGCGCCTTGGGTTTGCCCTTTGAGGCACATCACTGTTGGCCTCTGAAGGGACGCCTTGGATTTGCCCTTTGAGGCACCACACCACTGTTGGCCTCTGAAGGGACGCCTTGGATTTGCCCTTTGAGGCACCACACCACTGTTGGCCTCTGAAGGGACGCCTTGGGTTTGCCCTTTGAGGCACCACACCACTGTTGGCCTCTGAAGGGACGCCTTGGGTTTGCCCTTTGAGGCACGTCACTGTTGGCCTCTGAAGGGACGCCTTGGATTTGCCCTTTGAGGCACCACACCACTGTTGGCCTCTGAAGGGACGCCTTGGATTTGCCCTTTGAGGCACCACACCACTGTTGGCCTCTGAAGGGACGCCTTGGATTTGCCCTTTGAGGCACCACACCACTGTTGGCCTCTGAAGGGACGCCTTGGATTTGCCCTTTGAGGCACCACACCACTGTTGGCCTCTGAAGGGACGCCTTGGATTTGCCCTTTGAGGCACCACACCACTGTTGGCCTCTGAAGGGACGCCTTGGGTTTGCCCTTTGAGGCACCACACCACTGTTGGCCTCTGAAGGGACGCCTTGGGTTTGCCCTTTGAGGCACGTCACTGTTGGCCTCTGAAGGGACGCCTTGGATTTGCCCTTTGAGGCACCACACCACTGTTGGCCTCTGAAGGGACGCCTTGGATTTGCCCTTTGAGGCACCACACCACTGTTGGCCTCTGAAGGGACGCCTTGGATTTGCCCTTTGAGGCACCACACCACTGTTGGCCTCTGAAGGGACGCCTTGGGTTTGCCCTTTGAGGCACCACACCACTGTTGGCCTCTGAAGGGACGCCTTGGGTTTACCCTTTGAGGCACCACACCACTGTTGGCCTCTGAAGGGACGCCTTGGGTTTGCCCTTTGAGGGAATACCTTATTCGACCTTTGAAGGGACATGAGCATTGGCACTTTTGAGGGGATCCATTAATTAGCCTTGCAGAGAACACCAGTGTTGGCCTTTGAAGGGATGTCTTGGCTGGTCATTGAGGGAACGCCTTGGGTTGGCCTCTGAAGGGATACCAATATTGGCCTTTGAGGGGATACCTTGGTTGGCCTTTGAAGGGACATGAGCGTTGCCCCTTTTTGAGGGGATCCATTGATTGGTCTTTCAGAGGACACCAGTGTTGGCCTTTGAGAAGACACCTTGGCTGGTCATTGAGAGGACGCCTTCAGTCGGCCCCAGATGGGGACGCCACTGTTGGCCTCTGAAGGGATATCAATGTTGACCTCTGAAGGGACGCCTTGGGTTTGCCCTTTGATGGGACACCAGTGTTGGCCTTTGAGGGGATACCTTGGTTGACCCTTGAAGGGACATAAGCGTTGGCCCCTTTGAGGGGACTCATTGATTGGCCTTTCAGACAACACCAGTGTTGGCCTTTGAGGGGATGTCTTGGCTGGTCATTGAGGGAACGCCTTGGGTCGACCTCTGAAGGGATACCAATATTGGCCTTTGAGGGGATACCTTGGTTGACCTTTGAAGGGACATGAGCGTTGCCCCTTTTTGAGGGGATCCATTGATTGGTCTTTCAGAGGACACCAGTGTTGACCTTTGAGGGGACGCCTTGGTTGGTCATTGAGAGGACGCCTTCGGTCGACCCCAGATGGGGATGCCACTGTTGGCCTCTGAAGGGATACCAATGTTGACCTCTGAAGGGACGCCTTGGGTTTGCCCTTTGATGGGACACCAGTGTTGGCCTTTTGAGGGGATATCTTGGTTGACCTTTTGAAGGGACATAAGCGTTGGCCCCTTTGAGGGGACTCATTGATTGGCCTTTCAGAGGACACCAGTGTTGGCCTTTGAGGGGACACCTTGGTTAGATGATAAAGGCACCCATTTGCCTACAGCAGCTTGCTTTAACTCCTTGAATAGCAGGAAGTTTAGAAACAGACCTTGGTACACGAGGGGGTGAGGAATGCCATGGCTTTTTGTTGCCTTTCCTTATTGTCAGGATGTAACGTTAGTCATTTTTATGAATGAAGCCGGGTTTGCACTTTAGCCCAGTGCTGGAGAGAAGTTGTGTCGGGTTCAACAAACTCTGAGTTTTATGTTTTTATGGCTTTTCCCTTACGAGTGTGAGATTCTCTCCCGAGTCACGTGACTCCCCTGAGGTGTCACCACACTCTCTGACTCGCCGCATTCCTTAGACTGGTTACTTCCCTGGAAATGCCACAGAACTGGCCCCAGCCGGCGTTGAGGAATTAGTTGGTTGTACGATATGACTAATGAGTGTCACAAACAGGACCTGTCATGGCGGTTTTCATCCACTGGTGGTGGTTGCCATTGCTGGATCTGGGAAGTAGTGCCGGTTCCCACGTTGGGTATGTTTGTTTCTTCTGACGTCATGGAGGTACTCCTCTCCAGAACCGCTTTTTTAAATTTTTTCTTTTTATATGCATTTACATTTGTTAATCATTTATTAAAATTATTACTAGAGACACTTGTCTACAATGTAAAGTAGTGAGTGTACAGCTTGTATAACAGTGTAAATTTGCCGTCCCCTCAAAATAACTCAACACACAGCCAGTAATGTCTAAACCTGCTGGCAACAAAAGTCAGTACAACCCCTAAGTGAAAATGTCCAGATTGGGCCCAAAGTGTCAATGTTTTGTGTGGCCACCATTGTTTTCCAGCACTGCCTTAACCCTCTTGGGCATGGAGGTCACCAGAGCTTCACAGGTCACCACTGGAGTCCTCTTCCCCTCCTCCATGATGACATCACAGAGCTGGTGGATGTTGGAGACCTTACACTCCTCCTCCACCTTCCGTTTGAGGATGTCCCACAGATGATCAATAGGGTTTAGGTCTGGAGACATGCTTGGCCAGTCCACCACCTTTACCCTCAGCTTCTTTAGCAAGGCAGTGGTGGTCTTGGAGGTGTGTTTGGGGTGGTTATCATGTTGGAATACTGCCCTGTGACCCAGTCTCTGAAGGGAGGGGGATCATGCTCTGCTTCAGTATGTCACAGTACATGTTGGCATTCATGGTCCCCTCAATGATCTGTAGCCCCCCAGTGCCGGCAGCCCCAGACCATGACACTCCCACCACCATGCCTGACTGTAGACAAGACACACTTGTCTTTGTCCTCCTCACCTGGTTGCCCCCACACACGCTTATCACCATCTGACACCAAATACGTTTATCTTGGTCTCATCAGAGCACAGGACATGGTTCCAGTAATCCATGTCCTTAGTCTGCTTGTCTTCAGCAAACTGTTTGTGGACTTTCTTGTGCACCATCTTTAGAAGAGGCTTCCTTCTGGGATAACAGCCATGCAGACAAATTTGATGCAGTGTAGGGCGTATGGTCTGAGCGCTGACAGGCTGCCCCCCCACCCCTACAACCTCTGCAGCAATGCTGGCAGCACTCATACGTCTATTTCCCAAAGACAACCTCTGGATATGACGCTGAGCACGTGACCTCAACTTCTATGGTGGACCATGGCGAGGCCTGTTTTGAGTGGAACCTGTCCTGTTATACCGCTGTATGGTCTTGGCCACCGTGCTGCAGCTCAGTTTCAGGGTCTTGGCAATCTTCTTATAGCCTAGGCCATCTTTATGTAGAGCAACAATTCTTTTTTTTTTTTTTTAATCAGATCCTCAGAGAGTTCTTTGCCATGAGGTGCCATGTTGAACTTCCGGTGACCAGTATGAGAGAGTGAGAGCGATAACACCAAATTGAACACACCTGCTCCCCATTCACACCTGAGACCTTGTAACACTAACGAGTCACATGACACCGGGGGAGGGAAAATGGCTAATTGGGCCCAATTTGGAGACTTTCTCTTAGGGGTGTACTGACTTTTGTTGCCAGCGGTTTAGACATTAATGGCTGTGTGTTGAGTTATTTTGAGGGGGACAGGAAATTTACACTGTTATACAAGCTGTACACTCACTACTTTCCATTGTAGACAAGTGTCATTTCTTCAGTGTTGTCACATGAAAAGATAGAAGAAAAGATTTACAAAAATGTGAGGGGTGTACTTACTTTTGTGAGAGTGTGTGTGATGTTTGGCGGGGAATAAGAAATTTTCTAGTAAGTAAAAGCGCAGCTCAACTGTTGAGTTTTGCCACCCCCCTCCACCTCACTTGTAAAGGAATACTTGGGGCTCTTGTTGGGATTCTATAGGAAAACCGGAATTTTGAGGCAAGATTGTAACTTTGTGAAGGATACAATGTAACAAATAATAGCCAATGTGTTCTCCGAGTAGTAAATGCCACCAGCTTCCAGCAGAGGGAGTTGGGTTTAGATCTGGCCGATCGATTTTACGTCTACATTAATCTCGGGGTCTCCCCTTTTTATTTAGGTGTGACGGCGTCAATCTGGCATCATGGAGGACAAGCGAAACATCCAGATCATCGAGTGGGAGCACCTAGACAAGAAGAAGTTCTACGTCTTCGGGGTCTGCATGACGATGATGATCAGGGTCAGCGTCTACCCGTTCACGCTCATCCGGACGCGGCTCCAGGTGCAGAAAGGGAAGAGCCTCTACAACGGGACGTTTGACGCCTTTGTGAAGATCCTGAGGTCGGAGGGGGCGGCCGGCCTGTACCGGGGCTTCCTGGTCAACACCTTCACCCTGATCTCCGGCCAGTGCTACGTCACCACCTACGAACTCACCCGCAAGTATGTGTCGGGCTACAGCAGCAGCAACACGGTCAAGTCTCTGGTGGCGGGGGGATCGGCGTCTCTGGTGGCGCAGAGCATCACCGTGCCCATCGACGTGATCTCGCAGCACCTCATGATGCAGCGGCAGGGGGAGAGCCTGGGCCGCTTCCGCATCAGCAGCGCGGACAGGAAGCAGACGGTCATGTTCGGCCAGACCAAGGAGATCATCATGCAGATCTTCAGGGCGGACGGGCCGAAGGGGTTTTATCGGGGTTACGTGGCTTCGCTGATGACCTACATCCCCAACAGTGCCGTGTGGTGGCCTTTCTACCACTTCTATGCAGGTGGGTGGCAGGGCATGCTGGGAGTTTATTTTAAAGAGTTTGTATAGCCTACCTGTTTTATTTTTATTTTTTATTATATATAAAAAAAAATTTTTATTTATTTTTTTTTATTTTTATTTTTTTTAGAAAGAGTAGACCTCTGTTAGGTTTATTTTTCTATCGTTGTCCTGCTGGAAAGATTCCATTCTATTTCCTGTCTTGAAGTTGCACCTAACTTTTTTTGAGCTTACGCCAGGCTGAGGATTTGCCCCCCCCCCCCAGAAGAAGGCAATGGACTTGCATGCGTCTTTATACCCCGAAGTACCACGTATTTCTCTAAAGCAGTGGTCTCCAAACTGCAGCCTAGGGGCCAGATATGGCCCTTTGCTTGCATTCCCCCCCCACCCCCCACTGTTAGTGACATCTTCTCACTGACACTTATGACGGGGCACTGTTCCTCCCGCTGACAATCAATGGGAGGAATGGTGCCCCCGTCATTGGTGTCGGTGGGATCAAATGGTGCCCCCGTCATTGGTGTCGGTGGGATCAAATGGTGCCCCCGTCATTGGTGTCGGTGGGATCAAATGGTGCCCCCGTCATTGGTGTCGGTGGGATCAAATGGTGCCCCATCATTGGTGTCGGTGGGATCAAATGGTGCCCCATCATTGGTGTCGGTGGGATCAAATGGTGCCCCATCATTGGTGTCGGTGGGATCAAATGGTACCCGATTGTCTGTATCGGTGTCAGGAATAGGGCCCCGTTGATGGTATCGTTGTCAGGAATAGTGCCCCGTTGACGGTATCGTTGTCAGGAATAGTGCCCCGTTGACGGTATCGTTGTCAGGAATAGTGCCCCGTTGACGGTATCGTTGTCAGGAATAGTGCCCTGTCGTCGGTGACAGGAATAGTGCCCCGTTGACTGTATCGGTGTCAGGAATAGTGCCCCGTTGACTGTATCGGTGTCAGGAATAGTGCCCCGTTGACTGTATCGGTGGCAGGAATAGTGCCCCGTTGACTGTATCGGTGGCAGGAATAGTGCCCCGTCGTCGGTGGCAGGAATAGTGCCCCGTCGTCGGTGGCAGGAATAGTGCCCCGTCGTCGGTGGCAGGAATAGTGCCCCGTTGACTGTATCGGTGGCAGGAATAGTGCCCCCGTTGACTGTATCGGTGGCAGGAATAGTGTCTCATCATTGGTGTCGGTGTCAGGAATAGTGCCCCGTTGACGGTATCGGTGTCAGGAATAGTGCCCCGTCGACTAGGGCGGCACAGTGGTGTAGTGGGTAGCACTCTCACCTAGCAGTAAGAAGGGTCGCTGGTTCAAATCCCAACACTGCCTGCCTGGAGTTTGCATTTTCTCCCTGTGCCTGCGTGGGTTTCCTCCGGGTTTCCTCCCACAATCCAAACACATGCAGGTAGGTTAATTGGCTTCTGTCCAAAATTGGCCCTAGTATATGAATGGGGACCTTGGATTGTGGGCTCCTTGAGGGTGTAGGGACTGATGTGAGTGTGCAATGTACAGGGATAGGGACAATTGTGGACACTCACTCAGGTTGAGCTGGATGGACTGGTGTCTTTATTCAACCTTACTAACTATGTAACTGTCGGTGGCAGGAATAGTGCCCCGTCGTCGGTGGCAGGAATAGTGTCTCATCATTGGTGTCGGTGGCAGGAATATTTTTTTTCCTCCCACTGGCCACAGTCGGCTCCCTAAAGTTTTAAGGGCAGTAAACCGGCCCTTTGTTTACAACGTTGGGAGACCCCTTGCTCTAAAGGAACCATTGAAGGAAAGGTGAGGAGCAAGTGTTGAAGGGAAAAGGGGGGGAGGGCATTAAAGGGATCGCACTGCAGGGGGCAAAAGGCGGGCTTTCTTCAGAAAGTCGGCTTACCCCATATGTAATATTTGATATAGGTGGAGTCTAGTGGGCGGAGTCAGAGGACTTTCTTTTCCAAAATAGCTTCATATTGGATTTCAGGATGGCAGCACATGCCGTATAATATATAATGTGATTTATTTATTTATTTTTTATATATTTTTTATTTTATTTTTTTCCCGTGTTGTAAACATCATTTGCTTTGTTCCAGAACAATTATCAAGTCTGTCACCTAAAGACTGTCCACACCTACTGCTTCAAGCCATCTCGGGGCCCATGGCTGCAGCTACAGCGGCCACCATCACCAATCCCATGGATGTCATAAGGGCCAGAGTGCAGGTAACGCAACGGGGGGGGGTTCTGCCCCACCAAATATTGTGTGCTCAAGAATTTTAAATGTATTCTATTTGAGCTGACCTTGTTTTCTTTGCAGTGGGGGAGGAGCGAAGGGCAGTTGAGTAGGTGCTGCTGGTAGACGGGGCAATTGTAGGAACCTGTGCTTTGTCTTGGGTGGGCTTCAAACCAGCTTTTAGCATCTTCTCATTCTTGGGTTCTCCAATCTGAAGGTGTTCTTCCTGCAGTCACTTGGTCTGATTCTGCCCACCTTGGGGCATTTTCACTCCAATTGCATTCTTATTAATAAAAAAAAATAAAACCCAGCCTCCAGCCAGCCACAGAAAGTGTCCAGACTTGAAGATCCCACCACTGGAGTCCAAACATTGCCAGGTTTAACACTTTACAAAAAAAAACAAAAACATATCAAGAACATTTTGTGGACCCTCTGACCATCACATCTACTATATGGCCAAAAGTATGCACCCCCCCCCCCCCTAATGATTACATTCAGGTGTCTCCAGTGAAGGGCACTACTAGTAATACACCATACAAAGATGTTTCAGACCGGGACTCCTCAACTGGGGTTCCTCAGGAGGTTCCTGGGGATTCCACTGCAATTCACCGATCAGTCGCAAGTAGATCATATCTCTACTGCTATTTCTAAAAATAATTGTTATATCAACAGCTCGCTGGTCAGACCAATTTTCCATGACCTATGGGGTGGGAACATTATATCAGGGGTTCCCAGAGATCGCAAACTTTTTGCCAAGGGTTCCTCCAAGGGGGAAAAAAAGGTTGTGAATCCTTGTTTTAGACGATAGTGTGCTTTCAACCTTTGTAGTAACAGTTTTAAGAAGTTCTCTTTCTGTTCCACCATGACTGACCCTGTACACAAAGTCAGTTCCATAAAGACATGGTTTGACCGAACTCAAACATCCTGCACAGAGCCCTGACCTCAACCTCACGGAACACCTCTGGGGGTGAATTAGAACGCTGATGGCAAACCAGATTATCTTATCCAACATCAGTACCCGACCTCATAAATGATGACCAGATCCATAAAGACATGGTTTGACCAGTCTGGACTGAGGGAACTCGTGTCCGTCACCTAGCCTTGACCTCAACAGCACTGAACACTTCTGGGGCGAATTAGAATGCTGATGGCGAACCAGATGATCTCATCCAGTACCTGACCTTCTAAATGGTGTCCAGATCCAAAAAAAAAAGACATGGTTTGTTGTGGAGAAACTTAAGTGTTCTACACAATGCCATGGCTGCAACCCTACTAAGCACTACTGGGACCAGTTGGAACACCGACTGTGAGCCAGGTCAGGTCCAATGGCCATATCTGACCTTGCAAATTGGCATCAATTCCAGCAGACACCACCCTCCATAATCTTGTGGAAAGGCTGTTCTATACACAACGTGAGGGCAACTCCATATTAATGGCCATGGGGTGGGGAGTGCGGAGTCGACTCCATATTGTTGGCCACGGGATGGGGATGTCCAACAAGCTCTTATAGGTATGATGGCCAGGTGTCCATAAAAGTAAGGCTGCACTATACAGCCATTCTCAACCATGGTTCCATGGAACCCTAGGGTTCCTCCAGAGGATCCTTGAGTCATGGACAGTTTTTGCCTTTCAGATACCCTCCATAATCTCGTGGAAGCTGTTCTATACACAATGTGAGGGCAAATCCATAATAATGGCCATGTGGGGGGGGGGGGGGGGAGTGCGGAGGTAGCTCCATATTAATGGCCTTGTGGGAGGAAAAGAGGCCACTCCATATTAATGCCCATGTGGGTGGGGAGGTAGCGGAGGCAACTCAATATTAATGGCCGTGGGAGGGTGCGGAGACAACTCCATATTAATGGCCATGTGGGGGGTGCAGGGTCAACTCCATATTAATGGCTATGTGGGGAAGAGTGCTGAGGCAACTCCATATTAATGGCCTTGTGGGGGGGGGGGGGAGGGGCAACTCCATATTAGTGGCCTTGTCGGGGGGGGGGGAGGGGCAACTCCATATTAGTGGCCTTGTGGGGGGGGGGCAACGCCACATTAGTGGCCTTGTGGGGGGGGGCAACGCCATATTAGTGGCCTTGTGGGGGGGGGGGCAACTCCACATTAATGGCCTTGGGGGGGGGGGGGAGGGGCAACTCCACATTAATGGCCTTGTGGGGGGGGGGGAAAGGGGCAACTCCACATTAATGGCCTTGTGGGGGGGGGGGGGGGGAAGGGGCAACTCCACATTAATGGCCTTGTGGGGGGGGGGGGGAAGGGGCAACTCCACATTAATGGCCTTGTGGGGGGGGGGGAAGGGGCAACTCCACATTAATGGCCTTGTGGGGGGGGGGGAAAGGGGCAACTCCACATTAATGGCCTTGTGGGGGGGGGGGAAGGGGCAACTCCACATTAATGGCCTTGTGGGGGGGGGGGAAAGGGGCAACTCCACATTAATGGCCTTGTGTGGGGGGGGGAAAGGGGCAACTCCACATTAATGGCCTTGTGGGGGGGGGGGGGAAGGGGCAACTCCACATTAATGGCCTTGTGGGGGGGGGGGGGAGGGGCAACTCCACATTAATGGCCTTGTGGGGGGGGGGGGGGCAACTCCATATATTTGGCCATGGTTTGGGGATGGGATGTCCAATAAGCTCTTATAGCCATGATGGCTAGGTGTCCACAAACGTGTGGCTGTATAGTGCAGCCTTTTTGCCTTTCAGATACCCTCCATAATCTTGTGGAAAGCCTTCCCAGCAGAGTGGAGGCTGTTCTATACACAATGTGAGGGCAACTCCATATTAATGACCGTGTGGGGGGTAAATAGTAACTGTTAGTAAGGGTTCCCTGACCCTGGATTTTTTTTTTTTAAGGGTTCTTCCATGGTAAAAGGTTGGGAAGGACTGGTATATTGTGTATCTCTATTCTGAGTAGACTGATGGATTCTGAATGACGATATTACGATGTGCTTCTTGGTTCCTCATCTCACCCGTCCTCCTCCTCCCTCGTATTTTCAGGTGGAGGGAAAAAGCTCGATCATCAACACCTTCAAGCAGCTGATGGCGGAGGAAGGACCCTGGGGCCTGACCAAAGGCCTTTCCGCCCGGATCATCTCCTCCACCCCCTCGACCATCGTCATAGTGGTGGGCTACGAGACCCTGAAGAAGCTGAGCCTCCGACCTGAGCTGGTAGATTCGAGACACTGGTGACAGTCTGTGGACTTAGAGATGTTCCGTAGAGACGGGGCGACACGCTCGGGGCCAACCGCGCTGGAAGACTGCCCCTGCAAAGACAGTCCAAATTCCACTGGATCGTACACAATTGTGTGTGTGTGTGTAATATTTGCGTGTCTGTGCACAAAGAGAAAAAACGGAGAGGCTGTGTATATATATATATATCGTACAGTAAGTGCGATAGGAACTTCGGTTTTATCAGAAAAAATAAAACACTGCTGCTGGGCTATTCCAAGGTGCGTGCCAGGGGTGGACACACAGGGATTTGGCCACCCTACATTCTTGGCATCAAACAGCGCCCCCTGTTGTAAATTTTTTTTTTTTTTATCCGTGTCTGTGACCATTTTTTTTTTTCCTTTCCACCCATCGTATTCTGGTCCGCTGTGGCACCAACTTGGCCCAATTAATTTTTTTTTTTTTATTCTTTATTTAACATAAATGGTGTTTGTATTTTTAGAATGGACTCTTTTATTTTTCCTTATATACATAGTTCTATTGATTTTATTTAATGCCATTGCCAAATTTTGTTGGAAGCATGAACGAGAAGTCTTCCCTTTTTTTAAAGTGGTTCTAAAAGTAAAAGGTGTGTTTTTTTTTGTTTTTATATTATTTTACCGTAGGGCCCTGTTTACATCGCCTCTGATCCTAAATCGCGTGGCAAAGGCAGCACAATGTGGCGTACGCATTTTGCATGGCATTATCCCACATTGGCACCCCAAAATGTGATGCGATTCTGCTGCAGTTGTTGCATTAGAAAACCGCGCCTTCTCAAATCATGTGAAGCTCATCGCCCAAATAATAAAAAAAAGGAGCAGGAGCAACGAACAGGGATAGGGCAGCCTATTCAAGTGCGTGAATCATGGGCTGCCCTGAGCGACACACGAAAGCGCAATGTCAAAATTGCGTAGAGGAAGTGCTTGTTCCAGCTACGAGATCCTGTGAATGCATTCTATGCATTAAGATAAAAAAAAAAAAAACTGTGTCTAGCTGCCCCCACCCCCAAATACTTACCTGAGCCCCATCTCGATCCAGCATCATGCACGAGAGCAGCAGCTCTCTCCCTCCTCACTGGAGAGAGAGGCAGCAGTAGGAGCCATTGGCAATCATAGCCAGTAAAGGAGCAAGCAGAGGGTGTGGGGCCAAGCAGCTTGCTATGGGAGGGCTGTTGGCAGAGGGGGAGGGGCCAGGAGTTGTGGTGGGGGACCCCAGAAGATAAGGATGGGGGGGGGCTGCTTTGTGCAAAACCATTAGCGCAGGTTTGTATTACATGCTTGTTTAAAATAAAAATGTATAATTTTTTAAATCACTTTAAAGGATATATCCACTTTTCGGGGAGGGCTTTTTCTTAATCATATTGAGACACTAGACCAGGGAAATGCAATTAGCGGACCTCCAGCTGTTGCAGAACTACAAGTCCCATGAGGCATAGCAAGACTCTGACAGTCACAAGCATGACACCCAGAGGCAGAGGCATGATGGGACTTGGTAGTTTTGCAACAGCTGGAGTTCCGCTAATTGTATAGCCCTGAACTAGATCCTTTTATGTCACACTAGGCCCCGCCCACGAGGTACCTATAGCTCAGGAATAGTATTAAAAACTGTGAAACTCTCTGTGAGAGAGGGCGCATCGAACGTGACATTTAAAGTGGAATGTCACACGGCTTGTTTGTTTGTCTTTTCACAGCGCAGAGAAGAGTTAGAAAGGATGGCGACAAGATGTGAGGGGTAAAACCTTCCATGGGGGTCAGAGATGGCAAAAGAAACCCGACAGGCTCCATCCCTACTAAACTCTGTCAAAAAAAAGTTGATGTTTAACATTGCTTATGTGTTGCCCCCCCTCCGAAGTAATTCTTTAATTAAACCTTTGTGGTTTTCATTTCCTTATATTAGACATCACTGGGTCTCCGTGCTTCTCTATATGTAATGCAGGCAGATCATAGCTGGCGGTAGAGGCCGGAAAGTGTGCTGTGCCTGGCTTCCTGAAACCACCACAGCCTCACCCCCGGTGCAAGCGGCTCTTGGGGGGGGGGTTATGCAAATTACATGAAAATGCCTCGGAGGGTGGATCCTAAAGAGAAGAGAGCCAGACCAAATTCATAAGGGATTCCAAAGCGGCTTCAATAATTCACAAGATATTCAACGCGTTTCGCTTAACAAAATGTGCTTCCCCCTCATCAGTGCCACAAGATGTACACATTTACAAAATTAAGAATGTTGATGGCAACGGTTACCTGAACTTTACCAATTGCCTTTATACATCTTGGCTGTGCAACCTTGCAGGGAGATTTGCCAAAGCTGGTGCACACAGAATCTGGTGAAGCTGTTTCATAGTAACCAACCAGCTTCCAGGATTTATTGCCGAAGCTTAATTGAACAAGCTGAAGTAAGAAGCTGATTGGCTACCATGCACAGCTCTACCAGATTCTGTGTGGACCAGTTTTATTAAATCAACCCCATTATCTATTTTCAATTTAACGGGCTTTGCAGGAATAGAGGCCTATGGCCGATTAGAGGCCTACGGCGTTCATAGAGCAGATTGCTGGGTTTAATTGTTTGTTTGGGGGGGGGGAATAAGATGTATCTCTTATTGCTGGGGTTTCCAAGCTGTCTCTCAGGGTCCTTCTAACGCTGGCCACACACTTCATATTGATTGGTGATCAGTTTTTTTGTGGTGGATTCTTGACCAGTCCTCCTCGCCTTTTGCGTTTTGAGTTGAAGTAGTCACGTGGCAACTGAACCAATCGGCTTTGTCAGTTGGTCCAAAAACGTCCTGTTTTTTGGGGTTTTTTTGAACGTCGTGTGGTATATGCTTCCCTTGTGTTTTTAAATTCAAAATGAATTGCAATGTGAGAAGACTATATTTTCATAGATCAAGAATTATCTTTTGACATCTTTACTTAGGAAAGGTTGATCCCTTGGTAATTGGGCCTCTAAAATGGGCCCAAAAAGCCACTGCCCAAACCCAAATGTAGAGGAAAAAGGCACACCAGTGATCTTGCTTTTGATTCTGTGAACCAGAATTATCCCGACCTTTCTCAACCAGGGTTCTGTGGAACACCTTGGGTTCCTTCAACGGTTGCCAGGGGGTTCCTTGAAAAACGGTTTAAGCTTAAATTGCGTAGGTTTTCTTTTTAACACTGTCAGGGCAGTAAGGATGTGGAATTCTCTTCCACAATTAGTGGTGTCAGCGGGAAGTATTGATAGTTTAAAAAAAAAAAAAAAACTCCTTGGATGGGTATCTTGGTGAACACAATAGACAGGGATATGATTTATGATAACCTCACTATGTACCATGAGTTGTAGATATAGGAAATTTTAGCAGGGGTTCCCTGAGCCTGGAAAATTTTATTTCAAGGGTACCTCGTTGTTAAAAGGTTGGGAGAGGCTGGTGTAGACATTGCTTGTCCAAGAACATAATGCAACGTTGAAGGGTGTGAAAGATGTGAAACCACCCTGTTCGGTTGTTGAGAGGTTGTTTCTTGGTGTCGAAAAGCCTGCGTGGGTGTTCCGTTGATTCACTTGACTGAACATGTGAATTTTAGAGGTGATAAAACCTCATTAGATGTGGAAGACAGGTGATATCCGAGGTCCCCGCTCCCCGTTCAATGATGGCAGTTCCAGTTTGACGTAGGTGGCTTCTTTCGTGCCTCTTTGGAACCAGTTGTCCCGTCTGTCCAAAATGTGCACCTTGCTGTTTTTGAAAGACTGTCCCCTTTTCCTTAACGGTGTAGGAGAACTGCCGCACCTCATCCTGTAGAATTTTTTTAATTTTGATGTTAGGCCATTCGTTTTGCTGAGAGGTTACCCAATGCAAAGGTATACCAATAAAACGATGGTTCTCGACTAGGTTTCAGTGGAACCCTAGGGTTCCTCAAGAGGTGGCTAGGGGTTCCCTAAGCTGTAGATAACTGATCTCTCACGATATGGTGCCTTCATAGTTTAAGGACCAACACCACTTGCCAGAGCTATGACTATAATGGGGGAGTATTCCGCCCACTGACCACCACCAATGGAAGGTGCATTTTCTCAAAGACCACCAATGGACTCATTTTAAGGGGGGGTTCCCTGAGACCTGAAAATTATTGTAAGGGTTCCTTTGGGGTAAAAGGTTGAGAAAGGCTGGTTTAGAGTGCAGACCTGGGCATATTATGGGCCGGAGCCACATCTGGTCCTTTTTGGCGCTGTCTATCCAGCTCAGTTGGAAATGTGGGAGCGTGGGTTCCCTGGATCCAGTCCAGCCAGTCAACAAGACGCAGTGGCTGCGCTTCCGCCCTTGTTGGTTCGCTGGTCTCCAAGATGGCAGCAGTTGCACTCCACTCCATTCCAAGTGATTTTGATCATGTAGGAAGGAGCGGCGCCACCCCTTGAGCGACTGGGGTGGACCATGGAGGGTGGGTAGCAAAGGATATGATGCAGGTTAGGGCATGGGTGGAAGTGTGGCCAGGTCAACCCACAAGAGGTGGAGCATATGCCCCCACTAGTTGTCCTTAACTTTTGCCTTGCTGCCAAAGTGATGTTGCACAATGGAGGTTCTCCAGATCAGGTGCCCCCTTGCCAAAATCAATTGCCTACTCCTGGTGTAGAGTAATTATGATTGGCTGCTAAAGGTATTTCACACTGGTGATGGAAAGGTGGTAAAAAACAGGTGGTTAATCTGTGTGTTTTTTGCCCCCGACCGCCACCTCTAAATTTTTCATTTGGAAAGCGGAAAATCTGCTAGGGTGGGACTTTGCTGAATGCTCAGCTTAGAGATCACTACACATACGTGACACCAGTTTACAATCGGCATACGCCCGGAATATAGCCTACCCCGGGACTGTGTTTCTGTTTGAGCAATGGGTTTCTACATGCAGGTTTCGGTCTGTCAGGCCTCAGTGTTCTCTGGTGTCCCGTTATCAGGGGCAGCATTGGCTCAGGCCTCTCTAGACCAGTGGTTCTCAACCTCAGTCCTCAAGCACCCCCAACAGGCCATGTTTGCAGGTTTTCCTTTTATCTTGTACAGGTGCTTTAAATCCAAGTCAATGGCTTGGTATTTCGTACAGCTAATTTTTATCTAAGAGAAAATTCCCAAAATGTGGCCTGTTGGGGGGTACTTGAGGACCGAGGTTGAGAACCATTGATCTAATCTATAACGTGTAACCACTGCAAGGTGGGTGAAGCAATCAGAAACTCTTTGAGACCCGTGTTTTCTTTTAATACAACATGGAATATGTAGGTGAGTGGAGCAAATACAGTTGATGCCCTACTGCCCCTCCGATGAAGGAGGTGCAAACCAACTCTGAAACGCGTCGGGATAAACGCATTGCCATGCCTTCTTGTATTCATGTATTTCCAGTTGATCAGGCCATGATCATTCCATGTATGCGTTGCTTCCTGAATACCTGTAAACCGCTGTCTGAAAGGCGATCCAAGGTGGTTCGTTTTTTTTTTTCCCCAAGGACGGAAAAGTGAAAGAGGCAAGAGAGCCTCCACCCTCGGAGAACGATAAAACCCCTAAACGCACTGCGTAGGATTTTATATTTTTACGATTGTCGTTTTGTGTCGGTTGTGGCTGCGCCTTATCTAGAGGTTAATAAACTGGAGTTCGATCAGATAATAGAAGGCAGTGAGTCGCGTTGTTCCCGGATGACCCCGAACGACAAATCACGCGGCTGACGGACAGAAAATAAATCCTAGATATATTCAGCAATATTAGATGGAGTTATATTTTTGTAAGAGTCGAGTTCAATGTAAAACGATAAGAACGTCAACGAAGAGCCTTGGCTCACATTTCACGTTTAACCTTAAAATCAGGGGGAAAAAAAATTTTGTGCGGTGGAACCTCGGATTGCGAGTAACGCGGTTTACGAGCGTTTCGCAATACAATCGTTTTTTTTTTTTTAATGACTCGCTTTGAGAGCATTGTCTTGCAAGACGAGCAGAATTCATTTGGGCAGAGGTGCGGGGGTGCCGGTGATGCTTCTCCGGCGCCCCCCGAGCACCTCTGGCCACATGCGGTACTGCATAGACAAGCAGCGGCTGTGGAACGGATTAGCTGCGTTTTCCATTATTTCCTATGGGGAAACTCGCTTTGATATAAGAGTGCTTTGGATTACAAGCGTTCTTCTGGAACGAACTATGCTCGTAATCCGAGGTATTACTGTATAAGACCCCCCCCCCCCCCCAACTATGTGTGTAAAGCTAAACTCCATAACCACGTGCGATGCCTTAGCGCTGGCTTTTTGAGGTGTTAAATCTGCCTGTGGAACACCCTCTGAAAAGCCATCCACCTTGGATGGCTTTTCAAAGGCAGCGTGACCGCATGTGTGAGCGAACCCTAAAGCGTATGCAGTAACGCAACAGAATGGAACTCTTCTATGTGAATAGGCCCTCCGTCGGCGAAAGAGAACTGCGGCGTCGTCCTCGCCTGGTGCTGCTTATCACAGGCCTTTTAGGAAAACATTTATTAATCTGCCAGGGCCCAAAGAGCTTTGTTCATACCCCAATCACCCGGGCCACGCCAGGCCCCCGGGCCCCCTTATGTTTGTGAATTGTGTATATATTATACTCCTGTTTCTATTTTGGGGTCATTGGCAGTCAGATTTATTGTTTGTAACACTTTTTCAGGAAAAACAAACCATGTAACACGATAGAAGCCATCACTGTGTCCCCTCCTATCAATACAGATGATAACACTTTAACAAAATGTTGTCTGGCTTTTTTTTTTTTTTTTTTCCTCATTAAAACGTATCTTGTTTTGAGTAGAATGGGGGAAGGGTTGAACGCTGTGTCCCCAATTTGGGAGATTTCCCCTCACTTCCTGTCCAAAAAAGGAAGTCATGGGAAATCACTTTGGTCATACAGGCTATGTTCACGTGGAGCGAAAAACATGGCCAGGGTTCAGAAAACATGGCTGAGGGTCTAGGAAACATGGCCGGGGGAATCAAGAAACATGGCTGGGAGTCAAGAAAACACAGCAGAGGGTAAAGAAAAAATTGGACAGGGTTCGGGAAACATAGCTGGTGGTCTAGGAAACATGACCAGTATTCGGTAAACATGCTGGCTGGAAGTCAAGAAAACACACCCGGAGTACAGGAAACATGTCTGGGGGTCTAGGAAACATGGCTGGGAGTCAATAAAACACAGCAAGGGTTCAGGAAACATGGCTGGGGGGGGGGGGGGGTCTAGAAAACACAGAAGGGGTTTCAGAAAATATGGCTGGGTCAAGAGAACATGGTTGGGATTCCAGGAAACATGGCTGGGGGTCTAGGAAACATACCCTGGGTCCAGGAAACATGGTCAGGGTTTGGGAAATATGACAGGAAGTCAAGAAAACACAGCAGGGGTCCAGGAAACATAGTTGGGGTTCCAGGAAATACAGCCAGAGTTTGGGAAACATGGCTGGTGGTCCAGGAAACATGGCAGGGAGTGAAGAAAACTCTCAGGATCCAGGAAACATAGTTTAGTGTTTTGGAAACATGGCCAGGGGTCTAGAAAATGTGGCCAGGGTTTGGGAAACATGGGTGGGGTCCAGAAAGCATGGACAGGGTTCAGGAAACATGGCTGAGGGCCTAAAAAACATAGTTGGTCTGGAAAACATGGCTGGGGTCCAGAAAGCATGGCTGGTGTCCCTAAAAAGTGGTTGGGGGGTTCTAGGAAACATGGCCGGGGTTCAGGAAACATGGCCAGGGTCTGGGAAACATGACTGGTGTGCCCAAAAGATGGCTGAGGGTCTAGGAAACATAGCCAGGTTTTGGGAAACGTGGGCAAGTGTTCCGGAAACATGGCCAGGGTTCAGGAAACATGGCTGATGATCCAAGAAACATGTCCGTGGAGTTAAGAAAACACACCTGAGGTACAGGTAACATGGCCGGGGTCAGGAAACATAGTCGAGGTCTGGGAAGCATGGCTGGGGTTCCAGGAAACATGGCCGGGGGTCCAGGAAACATTACCGGGGTTCCAGGAAACATGGCTGGTCTCCCCAAAAGATGGCTGGGGTCCAGGAAACTTGGCCAGAGTCTGGGAAACATGGCTGGGGGTCCAGGAAACATGACCGGGGTTCCAGGAAACGAAAGGAGGACTCCACTGCTGGGGGACACCAGATGTAAAGGAGGGCTCCGCTGCTGGGGACACCAGATGTAAAGGAGGGCTCCGCTGCTGGGGACACCAGATGTAAAAGAGGGCTCCGCTGCTAGGAACACCAGATGTAAAGGAGGGCTCCGCTGCCGGGGGACACCAGATGTAAAATAGGGCTCTGCTGCCGGGGGACACCAGATGTAAAGGAGGGCTCTGCTGCCGGGGACACCAGATGTAAAGGAGGGCTCCGCTGCCAGGGACACCAGATGTAAAAGGAAGGCTCCGCTGCCGGGGGACACCAGATGTAAAGGAGGGCTCCGCTGCCGGGGGACACCAGATGTAAAGGAGGGCTCCGTTGACTGGGGACACCAGATGTAAAAGGAGGGCTCCACTGCCGGGGACACCAGATATAAGCAGGGCCTCCGCTGCCGGGCACACAGATCTGTAAGGACAGACTCTGCTGGGGGCACCTGATGTAAGGATGGACTCCGCTGGGGGCACCCGATGACATCTGGTGGCAGGCGACGTGGCTAGTGACACGCTCAGGGCTCCCATTGATTCTGGATTATGGTGAGTTGAATGATTTCATTCTATATTACAATGTAATAATGAAATAATGCGCTTCAATCATCAATCAATAACAACCACGGTGTCGGGATGATCGAAGCGCCAACACCAGGTGTTTGGAGTATCTTTATCTGCTGATTTCTAAAACTCTGGAATACACACATTTCTATTGTGGTGTAGGATCTGGGCCTGCTGTCCCTCCATCCCTCTTTCCTTCCTTCTCTCTCTCCATCTCTCATTCACCTCAGACTCTAACCACACCCCCATTTGAACCGCGCCCATATAAGCCATGCCCGCTATTTCACATACACCACGCCCATTTTTCAGCGCCGCATTTTTATGCTATGTCACGCCTACAAGCGTCCTAATTATAATAAGACTTCGCCTACAGCCAATAAAGTGTCCCTATACATTTTTTACCAATGTTGGCAGCTATGTGGCCGGGAAACATGGCCGGGGTTACGGGAAACACGTTAGGGAAACATGGCCGGGGTTACGGGAAACACGTTAGGGAAACATGGCCGGGGTTACGGGAAACACGTTAGGGAAACATGGCCGGGGTAACGGGAAACACGTTAGGGAAACATGGCGGGGAGTCAAGAAAACACGGCACGGGTTTCATGGAAAGTATCACTAGAAGCCATTATGGTATGAGGCGCGTCAGCAGTGAAAGGGCGACCTCCAATGAGGAGAATGTGTGAATGTTGGGTGAAAATGCTCTGTGAGGAACATTTCAGTCACTGGGGGTTTATAGCCTCTCCTCAGAGGGATCGGATCACGTGATTGGCCCGTCCCGTGACGGACAGGCGCTGTCAACCAATCAGCTCTCAGTATCGGCGGGCGGGAAAAAGACGGAGCCGCGTCTGGTTACGGCCCCGAGCAAGATGGAGGAAGCCGAGGCGGTCCCGTCCACCTCGGGGCAGAGCTCAGAGCAGCCCGGAGCCGCGGACGCCCCGGGGCGGCTGCTCATCTTCAACACGCTGGTGGACAAGTTTCTGGAAGGGCTGGTGGAGGCGGGAAGGTGAGGCTGATCGTCCTGAATGGGCGTCCCATTCAGCTCGGCGAGCTGTGATTGGCCGAGACACCTACCCGGCACGCCTGATTGGCCGGACACCTCAGAGGCTGTGCGGTTTGATTGGCGGAATGGTGATGCGGCTGAATTTTGAGGGAGCTTTTGGTCAGATTTTAAGCTTTGGGTATTGGCACAAGAGCTGACAATCTACTGGATTTGATGTTCTAATTTCACCTACCAACAGCAAGGAGTGACAGTCCCTGTCTGTGACCCCAAAGGATGGATTTTTGTTGTGACACCAGTACAGGAAGTGAGGGTGTCACAAGCACCAGCCCTTCTATACACCACTAAGTATGTTTATGTGTCCCCATTGAAGGGATTTCCTATCATTTCCTGTCCTGGTGACACCTTTTTACCACAGAGGAAGTGAGGGGGAAATAAAAGGTACACAGACAACAATGCACACCCAACAGGGGGGCTAACTACAACAAAAGTTCCACCCACTTCCTGATGGAGCTTGCAGGAGGAGTCCAGAGCTGTTGGGAGTGGTCTTGGAGCTGATTGCAGGAATCCAGAGCTGTTGGGCCTGGCCTTGGGGCTGATTGGAGGAGTCCAGAGCTGATGGGAGTGGTCTTGGACCTGATTGGAGGAGTCCAGAGCTGGTGCGAGTGGTCTTGGACCTGATTGGAGGAGTCCAGAGCTGGTGCGAGTGGTCTTGGACCTGATTGGAGGAGTCCAGAGCTGGTGCGAGTGGTCTTGGACCTGATTGGAGGAGTCCAGAGCTGGTGGGAGTGGTCTTGGACCTGATTGGAGGAGTCCAGAGCTGGTGGGAGTGGTCTTGAAGCTGATTGGAGGAGTCCAAAGCTGGTGGGAGTGGTCTTGAAGCTGATTGGAGGAGTCTGGAGCTGGTGGGAGTGGTCTGAAGCTAGTTGGAGGCATTTTTGAACTTGCAGGAGGAGCCAGTGAGAGGGCCATGGAGCTTGTGGGAGGAGTCTGGAAATTGTAGGAGGGGTCTGATGTTGGCAGGAGTTGTCTGGGACTTGCAGGAGTTATCTAGAGCTGGTAGGAGGAGTTCAAAACTTGCATAAGGTAGCCAAAGGCTGGTGGGAGGAGTGTGGAACACTTAGGAAGTGACTAGAGATGGTGGGAGGAGCTTGGAACCTGCAGGAGGTATCCAGAGCTGGTAGGAGGAGTCTTGAGCTGGTACGCATAGCCTGAAGCTGGTGGGAGGAGTCCAAAACTTGCATAACATATTTAAGGATGGTGGGAGGAGTCTGGAACTCTTAGGCATGACCAGAGCAGGTGGGAGGAGATTGGAACTTGCATAAGGTATCTAAGGCTGATGGGAGTGGTCTGGAGCTGGTGGGGGGAGTCTGGAACTTGCAGGAGGTATCCAGAGCTGGTAGGAGGAGTCTTGAGCTGGTAGGCATTGCCTAAAGCTGGTAGGAGGAGTCCAAAACTTGCACAAGGTAGCTAAGGCTCGTGGGAATGGTCTGGAGCTGGTGGGAGGAGTCCAAAGTTTGCAGGAGGTAGCCAGAGCTCATGGGAGGAACCTGGAGTAGGCGGGAGGAGTCTTGAGCTGGTAAGCATGGCCTAAAGCTGGTGGGAGGAGTCTGAAACTTGCAGGGGGTATCCAAAACTGGCTGGAGGAGTCAAGCTTGTGGGAGTTTCCTGAAGCTTGTGGGAGTGGCCTGGAGCTTGCAGGAGGGTGCCCAGAGCTTGTGGGAGAAGTCAAGCTGTGGGAGTGTCCTGGAGCTTCCGGAAGGAGCCTGGAGCTGGTTGGAGGCATTTTGGAACTTGCAGGGAGTTGTCCAGAGCTGGCTGGAGGAGCTCAGAGCTGTTGGGAGGGGCCTTGAGCTAGTGGGGGGAGCCTAAAACTTGCAGGAAGAGCCTGAAGCTGGTGGGAGGGCTATGGAGCTTATGGAAGGAGATAGGAAATTGCAGGAGTAGTCTGAAGCTGGTAGGAGGAGTATTCTGGGAGGGGCCTGGAATTTTCAGGAGGAGTCTACAGCTGGTGGGAGGAGTCTGGAATTTTTCAGGAGGAGTCTACAGCTGGTGGGAGGAGTCTGGAATTTGCAGGAGGAGTCTAGAGCTGGTGGGAGGAGTCTGCAATTTGCAGGTGTCCAGAGCTGGCTAGAGGAGCCTGTGGGAGGGGTCTGAAGGTGGTGGGAGGAGTCTGGCGCTAATGGAGCAAACTAAACCCAAATGGGGGGAATAGCCGGGAGGAGACCCCAGTCATGTGACCTTTCACAGTCACATGACCAGCTCTCCTCCAACCATTTTATGAATGGTCTGTGTATGGAGAGTGGGATGGCTGTGGAGGAACACGATTGGCCGGTGTTCTCCCTCCTCCAGCCTGATGATGAAGTGGAGATTTAGTACAAGTAGTAGCAGTGACCGATCCCCACACTGATAGGACAGCGCCTCCCTCTGGAGGAAGCCTCACAAGCAGCCGTTACACACAATGCAGTTCTGTACAGATCAGTGTGTGACCTCTGACCTCCCGATTATCTGCTATATCCCCCCATCCCCCCCTTCATGGACATGTCTGACCTCCCCCTCCCCCCTTCCTCCGCAGCTACCAACGCTTCGCTCGCTGCTACAAGAAGTTCTACAAGCTGCAGCCGGAGCTGACCCGAGGAATCTACGACCAGTTCGTGGCCCAACTACATTCCTCCATCAAGGTGAGCCGACCCCAAATTGGTTTACTTTACAGCGTATCATAAAGTGTAACTCCCCGTTTATATAATACTTTTCTGTACAAATACCCCCAGAATTCCCACCACCGTCACCAATAATCGCCATACTGCATTTTTTTTGGGGGTTTTTTTTATGTTCATCAGCACCAGCCAGTGTGCTATAATGGGGTATTTTCATGAAAGACCTCAATCAGGAAAATATCTCATTATGACCACTAGATGGAGCAAGACAATCATCGGAAATACACATATTAGACACAGTAAAGTGAGTCTTCATTATGGGCTGATGGCTATGGGAATGTTCGGGGCTTTTATACAAGAATACATTATTTTTTATTATTCTTTTTTTATTTATTTAAAATTTTTTATAGTTATTTTTTATTTTTATTATATCATTTTTATATTTTAATATATTTTTTTATATATAGTCTTTTTATTTTTATAGTTGTGTTTTTTTTATATAATATATATATTATTTTTTAAATTTTTTATAATATATTATTTTTTTAAATAGTTTTTTTTTATATATAGTCTTTTTTATAGTTGTGTTTTTTTTATTTTTATAGTTGTGTTTTTTATATATATATATATATATATATATATATATATATATATATATATATATATTTTTTTTTTTTTTTTTGTTTTTTTTTTTAATATAGTATTTATTTATATATATATATATATATATATATATATATATATATATATATATATATAATATAATTTTTTTTATTCTTTTTTTTATAGTTATTTTTTATAATATATAATTTTTATTTTTTAATAGTTTTTTTTATATATAGTCTTTTTTATAGTTGTGTGTGTGTTTTTTTTTTTTTTTTGTTTTGTTTTTTTATATAGTTTTTATTTATTTATTTATTTATTTTTTCAGGCTGAGATCCAGGAGATAAAGGAAGAGGGGAATTTGGAAGCACTGCTGGACTCTTTGGACAAGATGGAGAAAGATGCGGCGAACGCAGCGGATATCCAATGGTGAGATCTGGTCAATGCTTCTCACTTTTAGGGTCACTTTTCAAAGAGAGACGCCAAGGACACAAAACCCCCCCCCCTTTTTTTTTTCTCATTAAAAGATGAGTTAATGATAGAAGAAGCTTAACCTCCTCCCAACCTCGTAATACATCATACAGTGAGGAAAATAACGGTTTGACCCCCCCCCCGGTTTGCCCATTTACAAAGAAATGAAGGGTCTATAATTTTTTTATCACTGGTGTATTTTATATGATAGAGACAAAATATCAATCAGAAATTCAGAAAAAAAAAAACACCACATGGTACAAATGTTATAAATGGAGTTTCAGTTCAATGAGTAAAATAAGTATTTGATCCTCAAGCAAAACATGACTTAGTAGTTGGTGGAGAAACCCTTGTTGGCGATCTCAGAGGTCAGACGTTTCTTGTAGGTGGTGACCAGGTTTGCACACATCTCAGGAGGGGGTTTGGTCCACCTTTCCTTACAGATCTTCTCTAAATCCTTAAGGTTTCTTGGCAACCCGAAGTTTCAGCTCCCTCCATAAATGTTCTATAGGATTAAGGTCTGGAGACTGACTAGGCCACTCCATGAGCTTAATGTGCTTCTTGAGTCACTCCTTTGTTGCCTTGGCCGTATGTTTTGGGTCATTGTCCCACTGGAAGACCCATCCATGACCCATCTTCAGTGTTCTGGCTGAGGGAAGAAGGTTCTCATCCAAGATCTTACAATACATGGCCCCGTCCCATTGGCCCCTCAATGCGGCAAAGTCGGCCTGTACCTTCAGCAGAGAAACGGCCCCAAAGCACCGTGTTTCCACTTCCGTGTGTGACTGTATTGGTGTTCTTTAGGGTCATAGTCAGCATTTTCCTTCCTCCAAACACAGCGAGTCGAGTTTATGCCAAAGAGGTCGATTTTGGTCTCATCTGACCACAGCACTTACTCCCGATCCTTCTCTGAATCATTTAGATGTTCATTGGCAAACTTCAGACGGACCTGTACATGTGTCTTCTTCAGGAGGAGGACCTTGTGGGCTCTGCAGGATTTCAATCCATGGCGGCGTATTGTGTTACCAGTGGATTGTTTGGTGACTGGGGTCCCAACTGCCTTGAGATCCTTCACAAGCTCCTCCCGTGTAGTTCTGGGCTGATCCCTCACTTTTCTGGTGACCACCCTCACCCCATGAGGAGAAATCTTGCATGGAGCTCCAGACTGAGGACCATTGATGGTTATTTTGTATTTCTTCCATTTGTGAATAATCGCTCCAACAGTTGCCTCCTCCTCACCAAGCTGATGGTCTTGTAGCCCATTCCAGTCTTGTGCAGGTCTACAATCTTCTCCTTGATGTCCTTTGATGGCTCTTTGGCCTTGCCCATGATGGTGAGGGTTTGGGTGGAGGAAAGAGATTCTGTGGACTGGTGTCTTTTATACCCATAACGAGTTGTGGTTAGGAGAACCTTCTTACATTGTCGGGACTAATCTGTGTACCATATAAGCACCTACTATAGCCAGTCTGTGGGGGGCAGAATTATTGTTGGTTGGTTGGGGATCAAATACTTATTCTACTCACTGAACTGCAACTCCATTTATAACATTTGTATTGTGTGTGTGTGTGTGTGTGGTTTTTTTTTTTTTTTTCTGGATTTTTGGTTTTCTTTCTGGTGGGGACGTGACGTTGCATTGAAGACAGTGGGACACAGCATTCCATTATTGGCACTTTTTAAAAGAAAAAAAAAAAAATCAGGAAAACGCAGATACCCCTGTTTTTGGCTGATATATCGGTGCATCCCTAGCTTTAACAATTTGTTGTTTGCTCCGACAGGCGTCCCAGCGGCGTTCCCGAGGAGGACTTGCGGGCTCACTTGGTTCCGTACCTCCTGCAGCAGCGGGAATACCTGCGCAAGTTGGTGAAGGAGAGGGAACAGGAGAACGCCAAGCTGGCCCAGTCCGTCCTGGCCGGGAGGAGGAAGGTCGAGGAGATGCAGCAGGAGATCCAGAGGAGGCAGCAGGCCTGGCAGGTAAGGAGGCACCACTGAGAATGAGGTGCATGCTCTGCGGTGTGGTGTGGAAATGACTGAGCATGCTCTGTGGGTTGTGGGAATGTCTGAGCATGCTCTGTGGGGTGTGGGAATGTCTGAGCATGCTCTGTGGGGTGTGGTGTGGGAATGACTGAGCATGCTCTGTGTGGTGTGGTGTGGGAATGACTGAGCATGCTCTGTGGGGTGTGGGAATGACTGAGCATGCTCTGTGGGGTGTGGGAATGACTGAGCATGCTCTGTGGGGTGTGGGAATGACTGAGCATGCTCTGTGGGGTGTGGGAATGTCTGAGCATGCTCTGTGGGGTGTGGGAATGTCTGAGCATGCTCTGTGGGGTGTGGTGTGGGAATGACTGAGCATGCTCTGTGTGGTGTGGTGTGGAAATGACTGAGCATGCTCTGTGGGTTGTGGGAATGTCTGAGCATGCTCTGTGGGGTGTGGGAATGTCTGAGCATGCTCTGTGGGGTGTGGTGTGGGAATGACTGAGCATGCTCTGTGTGGTGTGGTGTGGGAATGACTGAGCATGCTCTGTGGGGTGTGGGAATGACTGAGCATGCTCTGTGGGGTGTGGGAATGACTGAGCATGCTCTGTGGGGTGTGGGAATGTCTGAGCATGCTCTGTGTGGTGTGGTGTGGGAATGACTGAGCATGCTCTGTGTGGTGTGGTGTGGGAATGACTGAGAATGCTCTGTGGGGTGTGGAAATGACTGAGCATGCCCAGAGCGGGAATGGCTGAGCATGCTCTGTGTGGTGTGGGAATGACTGAGCATGCTCTGTGGGGTGTGGGAATGACTGAGCATGCTCTGTGGGGTGTGGTGTGGGAATGACTGAGCATGCTCTGTGGGGTGTGTGAATGACTGAGCATGCTCTGTGGGGTGTGTGAATGACTGAGCATGCTCTGTGGGGTGTGGGAATGACTGAGCATGCTCTGTGGGGTGTGGGAATGACTGAGCATGCTCTGTGGGGTGTGGGAATGACTGAGCATGCTCTGTGGGGTGTGGGAATGTCTGAGCATGCTCTGTGGGGTGTGGGAATGTCTGAGCATGCTCTGTGGGGTGTGGTGTGGGAATGACTGAGCATGCTCTGTGTGGTGTGGTGTGGAAATGACTGAGCATGCTCTGTGGGTTGTGGGAATGTCTGAGCATGCTCTGTGGGGTGTGGGAATGACTGAGCATGCTCTGTGGGGTGTGGGAATGTCTGAGCATGCTCTGTGGGGTGTGGGAATGTCTGAGCATGCTCTGTGGGGTGTGGTGTGGGAATGACTGAGCATGCTCTGTGTGGTGTGGTGTGGAAATGACTGAGCATGCTCTGTGGGTTGTGGGAATGTCTGAGCATGCTCTGTGGGGTGTGGTGTGGGAATGACTGAGCATGCTCTGTGTGGTGTGGTGTGGGAATGACTGAGCATGCTCTGTGGGGTGTGGGAATGACTGAGCATGCTCTGTGGGGTGTGGGAATGACTGAGCATGCTCTGTGGGGTGTGGGAATGACTGAGCATGCTCTGTGGGGTGTGGGAATGACTGAGCATGCTCTGTGGGGTGTGGGAATGTCTGAGCATGCTCTGTGGGGTGTGGGAATGTCTGAGCATGCTCTGTGGGGTGTGGTGTGGGAATGACTGAGCATGCTCTGTGTGGTGTGGTGTGGAAATGACTGAGCATGCTCTGTGGGTTGTGGGAATGTCTGAGCATGCTCTGTGGGGTGTGGTGTGGGAATGACTGAGCATGCTCTGTGGGGTGTGGGAATGACTGAGCATGCTCTGTGGGGTGTGGGAATGACTGAGCATGCTCTGTGGGGTGTGGGAATGTCTGAGCATGCTCTGTGGGGTGTGGTGTGGGAATGACTGAGCATGCTCTGTGTGGTGTGGTGTGGGAATGACTGAGCATGCTCTGTGGGGTGTGGAAATGACTGAGCATGCCCAGAGCGGGAATGGCTGAGCATGCTCTGTGTGGTGTGGGAATGACTGAGCATGCTCTGTGGGGTGTGGGAATGTCTGAGCATGCTCTGTGGGGTGTGGTGTGGGAATGACTGAGCATGCTCTGTGGGGTGTGTGAATGACTGAGCATGCTCTGTGGGGTGTGGGAATGACTGAGCATGCTCTGTGTGGTGTGGGAATGACTGAGCATGCTCTGTGGGGTGTGGAAATTACTGAGCATGCTCTGTGGGGTGTGGAAATTACTGAGCATGCTCTGTGGGGTGTGGAAATTACTGAGCATGCTCTGTGGGGTGTGGGAATGACTGCGCATGCTCTGTGTGGTGTGGGAATGGCTGAGCATGCTCTGTGTGGTGTGGGAATGACTGAGCATGCTCTGTGTGGTGTGGGAATGACTGCGCATGCTCTGTGTGGTGTGGGAATGACTGAGCATGCTCTGTGTGGTGTGGGAATGACTGAGCATGCTCGTGTGGTGCAGGAATGACTGAGCATGCTCTGTGTGGTGCAAAGTCTAAGGGATGAGTCCTGTTTTTTTGCTCATACCTTTTGTTTGTTTTTGTGTTCCAGAAATTAAGTCAGTCCCAGAGGGAGATGATCCTGTCCATCCAGAAGATCGAGAAGGTGTGACCTGCAACTCCTCTGCTACTGTACCAGCTGCTGTCCCATATTGTGGACGGATACAAGCCTCCCCCCCCCCACCCCTTTACTGCCTCGCTGAGACCCTCCATATTAAAGGAGCGCTATGGTGGTATTTGTATTCTATGGATGATACAAGTGACCATAGTATTCAGTATGTTCTCTTCTTTATTTTACATCCATTTATTTACCTTTGTCTCCGCTATTACTGCACTGCCAGTTCTGCGTGGCAGTTACTAGGCTTGTGATGAAGCAGAACACTGCCGGGCATTCTAATAAAGTTTCGGCCCCGGCAGAGGTGTATATGCTTACGTATGCCCTCTGTGTGAATGAAGGAGGCCTAAACATTATTAGTATGCCCGGCAGTGTTCTGGTTCATCGCAATCCTAGTAACTGTCACTTTTACATACACAACTAGGTGTTCCATGCACACCCCTCCCCCTCCGGTGCAGGCCGTCCTGTATTTCGGGAAGCAGCGGCCGGCACAGACGCAGCCGTGACTCCCCAATCTGACATCTGTCTGCATTTGGGGACATACACCCGCACAGATGTCAGATCTGGGGAGTAGCGGCTGCGTCTGTGCCGTCCGCTGCTTCCCGAAATACATGAACAGGGCGGCCTGCACCGGAGGGGGGAGGGGAGGGGGGTGTGTGGAACACCTCTGCAAGCAAACATGGTCCTCACATAGGTGTACACTTATTAAGGGCCCTTGGTGTGTTCTAGTTTTGGCCCAACCACCATCACTGGGACTTTCTGCGTGTACATGTGGAGAAGAATAATTTACATAAAGGCATGTAACATGAGAATATACCGAGTACTGCTGTCATGCTGTATTAGGCTAGGTTGCCGCTATTGCAACCCCGAAGTCGCATGGTTTTGATGCAACTTGAAGTTGCAACGTCTGTGTAATGTTGAGGTCTTGAAGTCGCATCAAAGTCGGACCAAAGTAGTGCAGGGACTACTCCTGAAGTCGCACAGATGTGAGCGGTACTCATTGGAAATCACGGGGTACGACTCGTCATGCGACTTTGCGGTCCCAAGTCGCAGGACGCGTTGCACAAGTGGAAGCGTAGCCTTAATAACATACACATACAAGGCTTCTCATCATATTATACCCAGTGTTTGGCGGCGAGAACGTGTTGTGCACATGGGATTTTTTTTTTTGCTGTTTGTTAAAAATGTAATTGTTAATAAATTATGTATTTTCTAGATGTGTTATGGTTTCAGGTTAAATCTGACCTCCCAGTCTTCCCTTAAACCGTGGGTGCTCAACCTGCGTCCCTCCAGCTGTTGCGGAACTACAATTGAAATCCAAACAATGAAAGGGATGGGTCGAAGACAGACAGGCGGGGGAGAGGAAAGGGCTAGACGATTGGTCGCCCTGCGGCCCTCCAGCTGTTGCGGCACTACAATTCCCATCATGCCTCTGCCTTTTGGGAGTCATGCTCGTAACTGTCAGCCTTGCAAGGCCTCATGGGACTTCCGCAAACAGCTGGAGGGGGCCGCAGGTTGAGCACCCCTGCTAAGTCTTGCACGGTTGTACCGGCTCCTCTCCTGCGCTCAAACCGCTTCCTCTGACTTCACTGCACACTGTGAGCTTCTCACCATGTGCAATAGAAGCTGCAGCAAGTCAGCTAGAGCTCTGCCTCATTTCCTGGGTGGGGGGCGCTTATCATCTAGGCAGAACTACAAGTCCCATGGTGCATTGCAAGGCTGACAGTTACAAGCATGACTACCCAAAGGCTAAAGGCATGATGGGAATTGTAGTGCCACAACAGGTGGAGGGCCGCAGGATGAGCAATCATCTAGCCCAGGGATATGCAATTAGTGGACCTCCAGCTGTTGCAAAACTACAAGTCCCATGAGGCATAGCAAGACTCTGACAGCCACAAGCATGACACCCAGAGGCAGAGGCATTATGGGACTTGTAGTTTTGCAACAACTGGAGGTCCGCTAATTGCATATACCTGATAGCCCTTTCTTGGCCCATCCCTCTCATTGTTTGGTTTTCAATTTTGGGGGGTTCAACATCACATGTGGGTGTTACCTATGCAAATACAGCCTGCCAAGGAACGCCCACTCCTCCAGACTGACATCCACCCATCAAGGCATTTTGATATTTGCATAACTCCTCCCACTGTTTTCACGCATGAAGGCTTAGCATCATATGTGGGTGTTACCTATGCAAATACAGCCTGCCTAGGAATGCCCACTCCTCCAGACTGAAACTAACCCATCAAGGCTTTTTTTTTTTTTTTTTTTTTTTTGCATAACTCCTCCCGCTGCTTCTAAACATGAAGGCTTAGCATCACGTGTGGGCCCACTCCTCCACACTGATCTGATCCCCCACCCATCAAAGCGTTTTCATATTTGTGTAACTCCTCCCACTGTTTCCAATCTTTGAGGCTCAGCATCACATGTGGGTGTTTATCTATGCAAATACACCCTGCCTAGGAACGCCCACTTCCCCAGACTGACACCCACCTACCAAGGCCTTATGATATTTGCATAGCTCCTCCCACTACTTGTATCAGGACTGAGGGCTCCTGAGAGGAGTACTGAGGCCGGGGGCTGTGGTGGAAGCTGTGTACAACACCCTGCTGGTCCCTCCCATCAGCCACGATCTGCCTGCATGGCATACAGAAGCACAGAGACCCAGTGATGTTATGTTATAGATAGTGGGGGGGGGGGGGGGGTCTGCATTAAAAATATGACATTTCCTATTTTATCGCTTTTTAAGGCTTCTCGGCCTTTTGGCTAAGATCAAGTGTAGTATCTGTTCTTATCAGTTGCCAAAGGAGGCGCTGGTCCATCCCTATTTGAGAGGGTTTGGGCGGCGCTCTCCGATGGTGTAATTTGCATCCCGAAGGATGGTTTCGGTAGGGGCCACGTCGTGCCGCCCGACAGTAAACTGGGGGCCGATGCATGGTCGAGTCTGAGCCATCTGGAAGGATGCACCTGGTGAGGGCGGAGAAACACTGGGTCGAAGCCAGGGGAGGGGACCCTGGCAGACCGGCTTGGATTGTGGCAGCTTTAGCCCCAGTCAGTTTTTCGGGATTGGAACGCTTGTTCCCCTTTAGCCTGGAGGGGGGAACGGTCAGTACGTCCTGGATGTAATTAGGTGGGAGTGACGGGAGTGAGGGTGGGACCTGATGGTAAAGGGTCTCACTAAGCTCCTTGATCTCCATGCCTTCCTGATAGGGGTGGGGGCTGTTGTGGTCTGGGCTGGGCTGTCGGGGATGCTTTTGTTGGAAAGCCCATGGTGATGTGCCCCTGGAGTGGCAGTCCAGGGGTGCCTTCTTTCACTGTGCGTCAGCACTTTGATTTAGGCACCTAGGTCACGTCACCATTACACGCTTTTTTTACACCTGCCTCTAGGGCCCGGCCTTTTGGCTAGGACCAGAGGAATTTTTGATTCCTGGCCGGAGGGCCGGCCATTGTATCTCACAATGGTCACTTTTCACTCTCCTCTTCACTATCCCTTCCCCACTTTTTATTTATTTTATCTTTGTGTGTTTGTCACTGTGTGTCACTTCACGTTTGATTAGTAGGGTGTCGGTCCTCGGACCAATCCTGAACGTCTTGTGGGAGAGCGGACATAGGCCTTCTGGCTTGGTCCAATCTCCATGAGGGGGGGCCTACCTTCGGGGAAGCCCCCTACAGTACCAAGTACCTAGGAGGTTCTGTTTCGGCAGTCCTCCCGGGGAAAGGAGGGATTCCGGTTTCGTCCGGGTCCCACTTTGTTGAGTCTGGTACCTCAGTCCCTGTCTGGAGCCTAACGCCCCGGGGGATCAGGGTATGGTCCTTCTTTTGGAGGACATCAGGCACCCGTCTGCACTTTTTAGTGTGTCACTCTTTATGTGTGTGCACTTTTTTTATGCACCGGGTGGAAGTTTTTTGGGTGTGTTTGCACGCCATGGGCTTTTTCAATAGAAAAATTTCCTATTTTATTTGAATGCAAATAAAGTTTTGTCTGGAGTTCTCCTTTAATCCAGACCCTATGACTAGGCCAGTGATGGCGAACCTTGGCACTCCAGATGTTTTGGAACTACACTTCCCATGATGCTCCAACTACACTGCAGAGTGCATGAGAATCATGGGAAATGTAGTTCCAAAACATCTGGGGTGCCAAGGTTCACCATCACTGGACTAGGCCCTGTTGTGCGGGGCAAAATGCATTGGAGGAGGTGAGGTTTTTTGGCAGACACAGGTAGGCTGAGGCCGCTCCTTACCTCTACGTTACACAGGCCTGGTCGGGAGAGCGGCGTTCTTTATTCATGAATGTACATAAAGTTTTGTCTGGAGTTCCCCTTTAATCCCCTGGGACTTTCCGCAGGGAAGCGGTTCAGGTCCGGGGGGGGGTGACCGGGTTCATCGCTGTGTACTGCGATCCTTAAATATCAGGTTGTGTTTTCCGGCAGACTACATAAACATTGGGCTGCCATGCCTCGGGCCTCTGCGGTCCGCTTTGAACTCCGTCCCCTTCCTGATTACACAGTGTGGTTCCCAGTCCCGTCCTTACACTGGTTTCCAGTGATTTACTGGGTTGTCGTCCAAACCGAGGCTGGCAGTCAGAACACGAGTCCCGGCCACAGCCTCATGGATGATGTTGTGATTGAAGAGAATGTAGTTAACCCCCTGAGTGCCCAGAGAAGAGAGAGAGGAGGGGGGGTATGGAAGGTGAGGGGACTCCACTGTTACATAGGCAGATCGCTGTTCTGCCCATGTACAGACGGGCACCGGCGGACAATCGGGTAGCAGTGAATGTGCTATGGGGCGGGTGGCAAGTGGTAAACTGGCTTAGGGCTGCCCTATAGCAGTTTTACTGCTACATGGCGGCACCTGTGTGCCGGATCACGTATGTGTGTGTGTATGTATGTATATATGTATATATATATATATATATATATATATATGTGTGTGTGTGTATATATACACATGACCTTACACTTTTGGGTAGGGGGCATGTATGCGGACATAAGGACATACATTTTATTTGGGTACAGCGTCGCACGACCGCGCAATTGTCAAAGCAGCGCGGTGCCATATCACAAAAATGCCCTGGTCAGGAAGGGGGATAAATCTTCCAGGGGGTCAAGTGGTTTGTTCTAGAGATATAGAAATCGTGTGCACTGACTCCTTGTTTTGATCTGAGATTTTCGTGGCACACCAAAAACGGTTTGCTCCAGATACAAAAGTAATCCCAGAAAGGATGAAATGGTTTTTCATAAAACTAACACACATATATATATATATATATATATATTTATCTGGCAGAGAAGCAGAAGAGAACCCACTGACCCCCGTCCCGTGTAGTTATTTTAGAATTGGGAGCATTACCTGTACTGTACACAGAACACTGAGCCAATACACACACACACACAGACCGGCTCTGTTCTACTTCACCTGAGCCCATAAAGAGAAACACAGGATTGTTCCATTTCTCTGAGGAGAAACTTCTACAGACCCGATCAATATGGGCTGTGTAGAAGATGTAGGAAAATATCAGAGGACTACATTGTATGGATAGAGGAAGATATCTGAGGACTACATTGTATAGATGGAGGAAGATACCAGAGGACTACATTGTATGGACAGAGGAAGATACCAGAGGACTACATTGTATAGATAGAGGAAGATATCAGAGGGCTACATTGTATAGATGGAGGAAGATGTCAGAGGGCTACATTGTATAGATGGAGGAAGATACCAGAGGACTACATTGTATAGATGGAGGAAGATGTCAGAGGACTACATTGTATGGACAGAGGAAGATATTAGAGGACTACATTGTATAGATGGAGGAAGATATCAGAGGACTACATTGTATAGATGGAGGAAGATGTCAGAGGACTACATTGTATAGATGGAGGAAGATGTCAGAGGACTACATTGTATAGATGGAGGAAGATACCAGAGGACTACATTGTATAGATGGAGGAAGATGTCAGAGGACTACATTGTATAGATGGAGGAAGATACCAGAGGACTACATTGTATGGATAGGGGAAGATACCAGAGGACTACATTGTATGGACAGAGGAAGATACCAGAGGACTAGATTGTATAGATGGAGGAAGATATCAGAGGACTACATTGTATGGATAGAGGAAGATACCAGAGGACTAGATTGTATAGATGGAGGAAGATATCAGAGGACTACATTGTATAGATGGAGGAAGATGTCAGAGGACTACATTGTATAGATGGAGGAAGATGTCAGAGGACTACATTGTATAGATGGAGGAAGATACCAGAGGACTACATTGTATAGATGGAGGAAGATACCAAAGGACTACATTGTATAGATGGAGGAAGATGTCAGAGGACTACATTGTATAGATGGAGGAAGATACCAGAGGACTACATTGTATAGATGGAGGAAGATGTCAGAGGACTACATTGTTTAGATGGAGGAAGATATCAGAGAACTACATCGTATAGATAGAGGAAGATACCAGAGGACTACATTGTTTAGATGGAGGAAGATGTCAGAGGACTACATTGTATAGATGGAGGAAGATACCAGAGGACTACATTGTATAGATGGAGGAAGATATCAGAAGACTACATTGTATAGATGGAGGAAGATATCAGAAGACTACATTGTATGGATGGAGGAAGATACCAGAGGACTACATTGTATAGATGGAGGAAGATATCAGAGGACTACATTGTATAGATTTAGGAAGATATCAGAGGACTACATTGTATAGATGGAGGAAGATATTAGAGGACAGCATTGTATACATGGAGCAAGATATTAGAGGGCTACATTGTATAGATCAGTGGAATTTTTGTTTGGGGGGGCAGCAAACAGTAAGCCACTGACACCCCATATCCCCCCGTCTGTCGGTCGGCCAGACAGTCGCACTTACCCCATCGCAGCTTCCCATGCTCAGTGGCGACCTCCCGTTCCCCTGCCCCTGCTCTCTACAGGTCTCCACAGTTGAGGCGGCTTCCATTTCCTTCCTCCTTCTCAGCCGCCAATCGAGAGTCTCCTCTTTTCGGCCAATCAGAAAACGGGTCTCACACTCGCTTCAGATTGGCCGGATTGAGGATCAGGGTTACAATAGCGAATATTAATTTGCTGTTGCAACACCTGGGTGGGTTCATGGCACAATGCTCTGGGCCACGAGCCACCCTATTTTGAAGCCTATTAGAGCCTATGGCTCTAAAACACCCTGCGTTGTAATTCAGGTGCCCAATGTCCTGAAAGGGGCCAGATGTCTGAATAAGGGGTGCACTGGTGAGGCTCTATTGCTGGGCACTGGTGAGGCTGCATTGATGGGCACTGGTGAGGCTGCATAGATGGGCACTGGTGAGGCTCAATTGCTGGGCACTGGTGAGGCTGCATTGGATGGGACCTGGTGAGGCTACATTGTTTGGCACTGGTTAGGCTGAATTTTTAGGCACTGGAAAGGCGGCATTGCTGGGCACTGGTGAGGCTGCATTGGATGGGCACTGGTGAGGCTGCATTGTTTGGCACTGGTGAGGCTGCGTTGCTGGGCACTGGTGAAGCTGCTTAGATGTGCACTGTTGAGGCTGCATTCCTGGGCATTGGTGAGGTAGCATTGTTGAGCACTGATGAGGCTGCATAGATGTGCACTGGTGAGGCTGCATTGCAGGGCACTGGTGAGGCTGCATTGTAGGGCACTGGTGAGGCTGCATTGCTGGGCACTGGTGAGGCTGCATTGCTGGGCACTAATGAGGCTGCATTTCTGGGCACTAATGAGGCTGCATATATGTGCACTGGTGAGGCTGAATTTCTGGGCACTGGTGAGGCTGAATTGGATGGGCACTGGTGAGGCTGCATTGGATGGGCACTGGTGAGGCTGCATTGGATGGGCACTGGTGAGGCTGCATTGCTGGGCACTGGTGAGGATACATTTCTGGGCACTGGTGAGGCTGCATAGATGTGCACTGGTGAGGCTGTATAGATGTGCACTGGTGAGGCTGCATTGGATGAGCACTGGTGAGACTGAATAGATGGGCACTGGTGAGGCTGTATAGATGGGCACTGGTGAGGCTGCATTGGATGGGCACTGGTGAGACTGCATAGATGAGCACTGATGAGGCTGCATTGGATGGGCACTAGTGAGGCTGCGTAGATGTGCACTGGTGAGGCTGCATAGATGAGCACTGATGAGGCTGCATAAATGGGCACTGGTGAGGCTGCATAGATGGGCACTGGTGAGGCTGCATTGATGGGCACAGCTTGGCCCTGCATTCTTTATTTTATAAACACATACCACATACACTGCGTAAATAATCTGAGGAAAATATGGTTATAAAATAGTTTACCATTTGCCAATGAAAAAAAATGTCCCCTTAGATTAGATACAATGTAACGTGTGACCAGCTTTAGACTGAAGTTCCATCATTTGTGGAGCTGCGTACAGAAGATGTTGGGATGGATTTACTAAAGGCACATAGACTGAGCACTTTGCTAGAGCGGTTGCTCCAGAGCTTAGTAAATGAGAGGAAGATCTGATTTCCATCGTCCAATCGTGTGCAAGCACAAATGCTGTTTTTTTTTTTATTATTTTATTTTCCCTGCATGTGATTGGGTGATCTTTGCACAGTGAAACTTTACCTCATTTACGAAGCTCTGGAGCAACTGCACTTGCACAGTGCACAGTCTATTTGCCTTTTAGTAAATCAATTCCCCTATTAAATACAGCCAATCTGACGCTGAAAAGACGAGAATGTCATCAAGCTCCGATTCCTGTGACAATGTGATTGGAAAACTCGGCTGGCACGACGCAGAGTCTGGGCAGCAGCTCCGTAAGACGTGGCTCTGGGCTCTCTATCCAGGTAATCCCGGGTCAGGGAGTCCACCCAGCTCCGCTTTCCCATTTTGAGGTCTGACCGCTGGCGGAAAACGCATCCGCCGTTACAGGGAGAGGAAGACGGGGTGGAAAGATAATAGCATAGGGCTCTCTACAACATCATCCCAACATGGCATTATACCATCAAATCACCGCAATCTGCCAAATCTTCGGTTTAACCCCTCAGGATCGACTCACCCAGGGGTCTTCGGTATTTCAGATGGTTTTTATGATCGTGTATTTATACTGTATGCGTATATGTATAAAAACTGCGCCACGACGTCTCTTCCGCACTCAAATTTCTGCCTCCTTCGCCCATTTTTAATTTTGGCATAAAGTTCCACTGTAATGCCGCGTAACGCGCGATCGGAAATTCTCGTCGGAAAAAGCTCTGATGGTTTTCCCCGACGGGATTTCGCTCAAAGCTGTCTTCCATACATACGGTCGCACCAAATTCCGAACCGTCAAGAACGCGGCGACGTACAACACGTACGAGGGGACTAGAAAAAGGAAGTTCAATAGCCAATAGCTTTCATCTCGTAGTTGAATCTGAGCATGCGTGAGTTCTTGCGTGTTGGAATTGCATACATGCAATCGAAATTTCCGATAGAAAGTTTTTACGTCTCTGGAAAATTGAGAACATGCTATAAATATTTTACTGGCGGAAATTCGGACAACTAAATTCCGATGGAGCGTACACACGCCCCTTCCCTCACCCTGTGTATCTTTGCTCTTTCTTGGGTACCAATCAACTGGCCCGCCCACATATTGACCAAAATTAAGTTAGCTTCCCCCTACAAGCTCAGTGCTACAATCCCCTCTCTTTCTTTTTTTTTACCGGGGGGGGGGGGGGGTGGGTTGTTGGGAACACAGCTGGTTACACAGTATATTCATTATATTATTATAATAATTGTATCTTTTTTATTTCCCTTTCAGTACGTTATTGTACCTGTGATCGGACAACAGGGTTTCCCACGAAACGCGTAGACAAGTCTATGTCATCTTGACAATCATATGTGACATTGTTGCAATCAACCTACATCATTGTGATGATCACATATGACTATTGCTTTTAACATTGTGACTCCCGTGAAACCCTTTCTTCAGCTCCCCATGCACCTCCTATGTCTAAGTTACCCTGTGTCTATTAGGGGCACAGGGTGACCGAGAACCCCAGTCTGATCTGTACTAATCGGACTCAATGTACAACCACACTGGAATGTTGTATGTATGTGTGTGTGTGTGTGTATATATATATATATATATATATAGAGAGAGAGAGAGAGATATATATATATATATATATAGAGAGAGATAGAGAGAGAGAGAGAGAGATATATATATATATAGAGAGAGAGAGAGAGAGAGAGAGAGAGATATATATATAGAGAGAGATAGAGAGAGAGAGATATATATATATATATATATATAGAGAGAGAGAGAGAGAGAGAGATATATATATATATAGAGATATATATATATATATATATATAGTCTCATACTTTTGTGGACTGTTTGCTGGGTCGTTTGGGGTGTGGCTGTATTCCATTGTTCTATTGTGTCTGCCTTGTGAGAAAAGTATTATAGTATGTGTATTTTCTGTGAGGGAGGGGGGGAATTCTTCCAACAGCTCTCCCTGCTGATTGGACAGTCTACCCCACACCCTGAATACAAAGGGGGGGGTGGATTGTCCCAAGTTTTACCTCTGTGTACCTGTGTTTCATTAAACAGTTCATGTTCAAGCTGTGTAACTGAGCTAGTCTCGCCTGGTTCTTAAAGAGGAAGTAATCCTGACTGGCCGGGGCCGCGTGACGTCACTCTCACGCATGCGCGCGGCAGCAGTCAGTCACGGCACACGCTGTGGGAAGAAATGGCACGGTGGTCCGTTTCTTCGCAGCGCATGCGCTGATGATGATATTGAGGCACTACAAGTGATATAGCCCCTAAACGGCGCAGGTTTAGGAGATATTTCCACTACCTGTAGGTAAGCCTTATTCTAGGCTTACCTATAGGTAAAAGTACGACAAAAGGGTTTACAACCACTTTCAGTACATTATTGTACCTGTGATCGGACAATGGGGGTTTCCCATGAAACGCGTAGACCAGTCTGTCATCTTGACCATCATATGTGACATTGTTGCAATCAACCTCCATCATTGTGATTATCACATATAACTATTGCTTTTAACACTGTGAGGGGAGTCATTTTGGGCAGGGGGGCCTGTGGAACCCAGAATCCCTTGGAGAGGTGGGGAAACCCTTGCTTCAGCTCCCCATGCACCTCCTATATCTAAGTTACCCTGTGTCTATTAGGGGCACAGGGTGACTGAGAACCCCAGTCTGATCTGTACTAATCGGACTCAATGTACAACCACACTGGAATGTGTATGTGTGTGTATATATATATAGTCTCATACTGTTGTGGACTGTTTGCTGGGTCGTTTGGGGTGTGGCTGTATTCCATTGTTCTATTGTGTCTGCCTTGTGAGAAAAGTATTATAGTATGTGTATTTTCTGTGAGGGAGGGGGGGAATTCTTCCAACAGCTCTCCCTGCTGATTGGACAGTCTACCCCACACCCTGAATACAAAGGGGGGGGGGTGGATTGTCCCAAGTTTTACCTCTGTGTACCTGTGTTTCATTAAACAGTTCATGTTCAAGCTGGGTAACTGAGCTAGTCTTGCCTGGTTCTTAGAGAGGAAGTAATCCTGACTGTGCGGAGCCGCGTGACGTCACTCTCGCGCATGCGTGCGGGAGCCGTCAGTCACGGCACAGGCCGGAGGAAGAAATGGCACGGTGGTCCGTTTCTTCACAGCGCATGCGCTGATGACATTGAGGCACTACAAGTGATACATCTCCTAAACGGTGCACGTTTAGGAGATATTTCCACTACCTGTAGGTAAGCCTTATTCTAGGCTTACCTATAGGTAAAAGTACGACAAAAGGGTTTACAACCACTTTCAGTACGTTATTGTACCTGTGATCGGACAATGGGGGTTTCCCATGAAACGCGTAGACCAGTCTGTCACCTTGACCATCATGGGTGACATTGTTGAAATCAACCTCCATCATTGTGATTATCACATATGACTATTGCTTTTAACACTGTGACGGGAGTCACTTTGGGCGGGGGGCCTGTGGGACCCAGAATCCCTTGGAGAGGTTGGGAAACCCTTGCTTCAGCTCCTCATGCACCTCCCATGTCTAAGTCATGTCATGTCTATCATTGTGATTATCACATATGACTATTGCTTTTAACACTGTGACGGGAGTCACTTTGGGCGGGGGGCCTGTGAATCCCTTGGAGAGGTTGGGAAACCCTTGCTTCAGCTCCTCATGTCCCTCCCTGTGTCTATTAGGGGCATGGGGTGACCAAGAACCCCAGTCTGATCTGTACTAATCAGAATCACTGTACAACTACACTGGAATGTTTTATATATTGTATATTGTCTCATACTGTTGTGGACTGTTTGCTGTATCGTTTGGGGTGTGGCAGTATTCCAATGTTCTATTGTGTCTGCCTTGTGAGAAAAGTATTCTGGTATGTGTATTTGCTGTGAATGAGGGGGGGGGGGATTCCTCCAACAGCTCTCCCTGCTGATTGGACAGTCTACCCCAAACTGAATGCAAGGGGAGGGGGGGGGGATTGTCCTAAGTGTTACCTCTGTGTAACAATGTTTCATTAAACAGTTAATTTTCAAGCTGTGTAACTGAGTTAGTCTCGTCTGGTTCTTGGTTACAATATATGGCTGTAATAACTGATATCTGAGGATTCAGATTGGAGGAAGCAGTGTACTGATGGAAGCACTCAAGTGGGGTGCAACAGGGTTCTGTTACAAATACATTTTGGGGTATTTGTCTACAAATATTTTATGAGAATTGTAATAAAAGTTTATTTTGACGTTGACAAATCTTGTGTTTGTTTGACTCCCGATGGCGTACTCAAAGTCCCATTTACACACTTGTGTTTTGATATATATATATATATATATATATATATATATATATGATGTGGCCCTTGTACAGAAAAGTTTGGAGACCCAAAGCTCCAGGGGGATAGCAGCAGCAAGTAAAAGATGGACAAGTTATTTTTACAAACTCGATTGATCTACCTGGATACATTAATGAGTTCAGAGGAAGTGATTTTATACATTGTTTCAATCTATTCTATAATTCCAGGATTTTCTTTAGCTTTGCAGTAAAAAGTCTCTTCTTTGTTTGGACGTTCCGTTGACCTAGATAAACACGTACTGTATTGAATCCTGATTGCTTTGCCAACTGGCACAGAAGGACTTCTCCTCTATTTTTGGTGAAATGATCTACGAATGATCTAGGGAAAAAAAAGAAAAGTAATTTCTGTTTTCTGGTTGCCGGACAGACAGAAAAACCTCTGGGTGCCACGAAACCCTGGTCCCTCCTCCTCTGCGGGGGCACTGGGGGTGCCAGACCATCCTGTATATATTTATGATGCTTCAGCCAGAGGAGATAGAAACCAGAGAAGGAGCACAGACTCAGAGCTTGAGAAGAAGACAAGAACCAGAACCATGAAACTGGTGATAGTCGCCGCTTTACTTGGGTTGGTGGTCTTATGCATGGGACGTAGAGGTAAGTACACCACTCTATGAGCATCTCCTTGACCCTTTCTCTCTGTCTTCCTTACACATCACTCTAGTGATCACTCTTTAGAAATGGTAGAACATTTTTCAAGTAGCTTTTCAGGATCCTAAAGAGTCAACATTCCACCAAAAGCTAGAGAGCTATACCACCTACCATCAAACCACAGACACATACATTTATGAGTGCTGGTCTTTCTTTGTAAGGTTGATCATTGCTAATACAGTCATGAAGAATAATGACAGTGTGGACCCCTCATAACAGGCAGAGCCGGCATACAGACCTGGGAACTCAGTACAGAGATGGTGGGAACCCCTCGTAATGGGCACAGCGGGTGTATACACCCGAGAACTCAGCACAGGAATGGTGGGAACTCTTCATAATGGGCACAGCAGGTGTACAGACCTGGAAACTCAGTACAGGGATGGTGGGAACCCCTCATAATGGGCACATCAGGGGTACAGACCTGGGAACTCAGCACAGGGATGGTGGGAACTCCTCATAATGGGCACAGCAGGTGTACAGACCCGGGAACTCAGCACAGGGATGGTGGGAACCCCTCACAATGGGCACAGCGGGTGTACAGACCCGGGAACTCAGCACAGGGATGGTGGGAACCCCTCATAATGGGCACAGCAGGTGTACAGACCCAGGAACTCAGTATAGGGATGGTGGGAACCCCTCATAAGGGGCACAGCAGGTGTACAGTCTTGGGAACTCAGCACAGGGATGGTGAGAACCCCTCATAATGGGCACAGCGGGTGTACAGACCCGGGAACTCAGCACAGGGATGGTGGGAACCCCTCATAATGGGCACAGCGGGTGTACAGACCCGGGAACTCAGCACAGGGATGGTGGGAACCCCTCATAATGGGCACAGCGGGTGTACAGACCCGGGAACTCGGCACAGGGATAGTGGGAACCCCTCATAATGGGCACAGCGGGTGTACAGACCCGGGAACTCAGCACAGGGATGGTGGGAACCCCTCATAATGGGCACAGCGGGTGTACAGACCTGGGAACTCAGCACAGGGATGGTGGGAACCCCTCACAATGGGCACAGCGGGTGTACAGACCCGGGAACTCAGCACAGGGATGGGGGGGAACCCCTCATAATGGGCACAGCAGGTGTAGAGACCCGGGAACTCAGCACAGGGATGGTGGGAACCCCTCATAATAGGCACTGCAGGTGTACAGACCCGGGAACTCCGCACAGGGATTTTTGGGGGGTTTATCCTAGCCAATATTACTTCTAATTACTTTATTTTAATCTCTGCCTTCCGTGACAGGGTCAGACCTTACAGATATTCTTATTATTACACTACAGCATTCAGTTTTCCACGTGCATGCTCCTGAAGAGTGGATGAATCCACGAAATGCATAGAGCTACTATATGCCATGTTTTATGCCAACTATATGTTTTACTTACTTAATGATCACTTGTAATATGTGATTTGTATTTTTAGTAATCAATTGTTATTGCTGTATGTTTATCCATTGAATGGAATATATTGGTCTTCTTGGTGTACTCATGATTACCCTCATGCAACTTACCATTGATTTTCCAATAAATTTTAATGTTTTACACCTGCCTGCTTCATTTAAAGTCCCAACCCCCAGTCATCCTGATTGCTTTATTCAAATAGGGATGGAGGCAATTGACCTTACCCGGTCACCGCCTCATTTAAAGTCCCAACGTTCTGTTTTTCTTCTAAATAATGTGCACAGCAGGTGTACAGACCCGGGAACTCGGCACAGGGATGGTGGGAACCCCTCATAATGTGCACAGCAGGTGTACAGACCCGGGAACTCAGCACAGGGATGATGGGAACCCCTCATAATGGGCACAGCAGGTGTACAGACCCGGGAACTCAGCACAGGGATGATGGGAACCCCTCATAATGGGCACAGCAGGTGTACAGACCCGGGAACTCAGCACAGGGATGATGGGAACCCCTCATAATGGGCACAGCAGGTGTACAGACCTGGGAACTCAGCACAGGGATGGTGGGAACCCCTCATAATGGGCACAGGGCAGAAATATCACCAATAGAGTCTCTAATATACAGAAAAAGTGATTAGATTTACTGGGAAATAATCTAGTGATGTCATCTGTGTTTTTTGTTTTTTTTTCTAGCTCACAATCGTGGAAGTCTGGCTGATTCGCGCAGTTCTGAAGGTCGGTGTAAATCTCCTTTTTTAACTACTTATTATTACTTGTGTCTTCCTAAATATTTATTATCACGTTTACCCTTATGGCTCTTAGTAGGCACTCTGCAAAGGTCTGGTAACACCCCAGTGTTCAATCAAACCATACAGCATAATATTTTTTTTTGTAACGTAATAGATTTTGTACTATTTTGGTTTGTATTTATACATTTTTTTTTTGTTTTTATAAATAAACATGTTGTACAAGGAGCACCTATGACAAAGGATTGCCAGAGCACTGTGGGACCATACTGGTGCAGCATACGCTCCGACTTTCGGCTCCGACTAAATGAATGGTTTCCTATAGGAGCCTTCTTAACTGGTCCGACACAAGTCGGTTCTGACTTTGAAAAAGATTCCTGCACTACTTTGGTCCGACTTCAGCCCATTCAATATCACTGAATTCGGATCAAAGTCAGATCATCATCTTAAGTGATCTGACTTTGGATCTTGAAGGGGAGCCCAACACCAAAATGAAAAAAAAAAAAAAAAAAAAAGAAGGCCACCTGGGTCTGGTATGGATCTTAAAGGGGAAACCTCATACCAAAATGTAAAAAAACGGGGGCCCTTTTCCAAGACCGTACATACCAGAACCTTCGGTCTGGTATGGATTTTGGAGGGAACCCCACGCCATTTTTATTTTTTATTTTTTGGCGCAGGGGGTCCTCTTAAAATCCATACCAGACCCTTTGGTCTTGTGAGGAGGGACCCCACCCATTTAAAATAAATAAATAAATAATTTTGGTGTGGGGTTTCCCCTCAAGATCCATATCAGACCCAATTGGCCTGGTACTGTCAAATCAAAGTCGGGTCCTGTTCATTGAAGTCACATGGAAGTCGAACATGAAGTCGTAGGGAAGTCAGAGCGGAAGTCGTCTGACTTCCATGTCGGAGCAGTGTGAACCTGGCCTTAGACTACAATCACCCTCTACTGTTACTCACCACCATGAAATAGGGAGGGGGTGGGGCAGAGGCGTAACTAGAACCTTTAGGGTCCCTGTGCAAGAAACCATAAAGGGCCCCACTGACCCCTGGCGGGGGCCTACCCACGGTGGCCAAACGCCAAATGTGACCTTTGCGACCAAGGTGTCAGAAGATTTCTATATTTGTTATTTTATTATTTTTATTTTTTTACCATTTTAGTTCATTTATTTATTTACAATTACATTTTTTAAAATATTTTTTACAAGAGAAGTATGATTTTCTTATTTTTATTATTCATACTTACCTAGGTGGATGCAGCATTGGTCTGACCTGTCCTTCTGCACCTCTACACTGAGAACCCAGTGATCGAGCACCGCCGATCGCTCAGCTCTCACAGCTCCCCGAGCAGAGAGCTGGTGACTGTCAGTCACCAGCTCTCTGCTCCGCCCCCTTCTGGCTCACTTGAGTGCTGGGCCGTGGAGGGGCGCGGCCGGCTCAGGCTCTCAGCGGTTTGCTAACTGATGCACTGAGCTGTGGAGGGGGTGGGAGGGGGCAGGAGCAGCCGGCTCAGCCTCTCAGCGGTTTGCTAACTGGTGCCCTGAGCTGTGGAGGGGCTGGGGAGGGGGCGGCCGGCTCAGCCTCTCAGCAGTTTGCTAACTGGTGCTCTGAGCTGTGGAGGGGGTGGGAGGGGGCGGTTGGCTCAGGCTCTCAGCAGTTTGCTAACTGGTGCGCTGAGCTGTGGAGGTGGTGGGAGGGGGCGGGATCGGCCGGCTCAACCTCTCAGCGGTTTGCTAACTGGTGCGCTGAGCTGTGGAGGGGGTGGGAGTGACCGCCTCAGCCTCTCATCGGCTTGCCGAGAGGCTGAGCCAGGTGTCGGTCCAGGGATCTAGGTGGATCTGGACCCCGTGGTCGTGATGACGTCGAGCCTGTACCAACTTTTGTTACATCAGCAGAGAGGGGAGTCGAAACAAACCTGTGCTGTTTACCTTTGAGACAGAGATAGGGGGTTGAGGACACACAGCCCTTCACCTCTTTCTCTGCAGCCTCACCAGCACCGAATGTATGGACAGGAATAGCTCTGTACGGAGCTTCCGGTCCATTCATAAACTGAGGCATAGTAAAACACGTTTTTCTTCTTATGTGGACCTTCTTTGTAAATATAGGGATGTTTTCTGTAGTACAGATGTGAATTATACCTAGGTACATTACATGGATATGGTCACTACTATGTCCTTTTTAAATTTTGTATAACAAACTTGGCATTTTATGGTATATTTTCTCTTTTGTTGGCTTCGCTCTCTACCTGTATGCCCCCCTACAGTCCCTTGGCTACAAATTGTTTTGTGTTCTACATATAGGAGTGGGGTGTGGGCATAATATCATGGTATGTTCTTCCTTCATCCAAATTTTACAGCCCTGATTAGCATCTGATGTGTAAAGAGATAAGAGGGGTGGGGGATGGACATCTAATATCTCCTTGTCTCACCAGCAACGCCTCTCTTTTTCTTTTCCGGCAGCTTTTATCTCTAGACAAGAGTCCGCCAACTTTGCCAAAAGACACAGACGTAGCAACCTTCACAATGCGTAAGTGTTGTGTTTCTCCTCAATTCTGTTATGCGGAACGACTAACCTCAACCTTGGTGTGGTGATAGTCAACCATTGGATCTCCAGCAAATGCAAGTCTCCGTATATCCTACCCATTCCCTGATTCCCTGGAGTTTTGTAGCTCCACCCAAACTGGTCATCCATAAGTTGACCTATCACCGTTTATGTGGGTCCTTGCCTCCTATCATGTTATGCATCGTCTTGGTTAACCTGTGGTGGTGACCTTCTGGTTTTTTTTTTCTGTCTCGCTTAGGGTCTTCGGGACCCCCGTAAGAGACCCCCTGGAATCCAAGAGAGAAGTATGTGAGCTGAACCCAAGCTGCGATGAACTGGCTGACCACATTGGATTTCAGGAGGCCTACAGACGCTTCTACGGCCCGATCTAAAGACCCAGTGCCGTCGCTTCTCTTCCCGTCTTTGTACGATAGCCTTTCACTTATCCTGCTTTCTTCACGACGTATCAAGCTGGCCAGTTGTCACAAACATCTTCCAGATGGGCCACACTCTTCTTGCTTTGTGTGTGTTGTAGCTAAGTAGCCATTACCTCATGTAGCCAGGCAAGAATAGCACAGGAGCAGGGGGGGGAGGGGGTGGTTATAGGTTTTAGGATGGGCCCTTTAGGGCCGCAAGCACTTTAAATAGACTTTTGCACGCTGTATGAGAAGATAGGATCAAGAAAGGTCAAATCTCTCAGACTTAGATTGCACAGGGGGGTACACATTTCATTTCTGTTATACTTATGTGGACAGGTCCCCTTAAACAGCTGACTGACACTCGACGAGATGTGAAAAGGCCTCTTGGGGTGCTTGTAAGTGAGCCAAACGCACCCCAGGCCTTCTGTGCACATTGTGGGGACAGGCAGGTGCAATGAGTGAAAAATCCAGGCAGGGTCCTCAATGCCTTGTGTGCCCCCCAGACTGACAAACAGCCCGAAATTGGACTTCCCGGCATGGACACGCTTATCAGGCTTGCTTCTATAACTTCAATATGGTGCTATGTGGAATTATGTTATTGAAGGTCGTTTATTATAAATAAATATGTATTACGTTTATAACGTGTGTGCTTTGTTCTATATGGATTGCCAGTTTATATATGATAATCTGCAGAATGTCATTCCTTCCATTACTGGTCTCTCAGATCTGCAGAACATCCCATTACCCCCCTCCCCCCCCCACACTTCAGACCCCCATCTCATCAGAGTGCCCCCATACATGAGACACCCATCACATCAGGTTACCTCTATACATGAGACCCCCATCACACCAGAGTACCCCCTATACATGAGACCCCCATCACATCAGAGTACCCCTTATACATGAGACCCCCATCACATCAGGGCACGTCTATACACAAATCTCCCCATCACATCAGAGTACCCCTATACATGAGAGCCCCATCTCATCAAAGTACCCCCTATACACAAGATCTCCCCATCACATTAGAGTACCCCCTATACATGAGACCCCCCATCACATCAGGGTACCTCTATACACATCTCCCCATCACATCAGAGTACCCCTATACATGAGAGCCCCAGCTCATCAAAGTACCCCCTATACACAAGATCTCCCCATCACATTAGAGTACCCCCTATACACGAGACCACCCATCACATCAGGATACGTCTATACACAAATCTCCCCATCACATCAGAGTACCCCCTACACATGAGACCTCCCCATCACATCTGAGTCCCCCCTATACATAAGACCCCCATCACATAAGAGTACCCCTAATACATGAGACCCCCATCACATCTGAGTCCCCCCTATACATGAGACCCCCCCTCAGATAAGATTACCTCCTATGAATGAGACCTCTTCATCACCTCAAAGTATCCCCTATACATGAGAACACCATTACATCAGAGTCCCCCATCACATCAGAGTACTCCCTATACATGAGACCCTCATAACATCAGAGCGCCCCCTATACCTGAGATCCCCCCATCATATCCGAGTACCCTCTATACATGAGACCCCCCATCACATCAGAGTACCCCCTATACATGAGACCCCCATCACATCAGAGTACCCCCTATACATGAGACCCCCATCACATCAGAGTACCCCCTATACATGAGACCCCCATCACATCTGAGCACCCTCTATACATGAGACCTCCATCACATCTGAGCACCCTCTATACATGAGACCCCCATCACATCAGAGTACCTTTATACATGAGACCCCCATCACATCAGAGTACCCCCTATACATGATATCCCCTCATCATATCAGAGTACCCTCAAATCAGAGTCCCTTATCATATCAGATTCCCCCAATACATAAGATCCCTATAACATCAGAATACCCCCATGACAGAGTCCGCCATCACATCAGAGATCCCCCATCACCACAGAGATCCCCTCGATCACAGAGTCCGCTTATCAATCACTCATACAGGGCAATTGGGGTCTCATGTTTGCGGCACCGCGGGGAGACCCAAAGGGCACCTCAGGGTGCCGTGGCACCTTGGTTACTCTTGAGATCTGCAGAACATCGCCCCCCATCCTACACAGTCCTGAAAGGTAAAAAAATAAACACAAGACTTCAATCTCTTTCATTACCCCCCCTGGGGTTATATTTATTCCTACTACAGAATATTATCACCATGACTTTCTATACAACAAACCATTACTAGCCGTGACAAATCCTGATAGCCCTTTAATGTTACACAGAATGGCTACAGGCCACGCCAATAGCTCAGTGTTAACCACAGGTTTCCTGTTTGCTTTTATTTTATTTTTTTTAGTAAATTTTATATATTTTTTTTTAAGGAGATCTCCTCTCTCTAACACACCCTCATGTGGAAACATAACGTCTTGAGTAGAAGTATTAGAGAATTAATTAAACCATTATGAAGGTCACTACGGGCTGTGTTTAAACGTTGTTAGGCTTCCATGTTGTGTTTTAATATCTACACACTGCTGGGGGAACAAGGAAGAGAGGGGACAAGGAAGTCCTGATCAGAAGACTCAGGGAGGAGGAAAATGAGGCCCATCCACCAATGAGACCATGTAAGGCCAAGATTAGGAAAGCTCTGAAGCCACAAGGTATGAGGAACTTGGGGCATCTTCATGGTAGTTGAGGGCGACCACAACTTTGTGGAGCTGGAGAGGGGAGGTCTACTAGTATTGGATGGTGTAACCGCGGGAGCAGAGTTGTTCTAGGTGTTTTCAACATATTGAAGCAGACCCGGGACTTAGGAACAAGGGGAGCGCAGGATAACATTGGCGCCTTGAAAAAATAATCGCTTAGGCCTGACTTACGTGAAGAAGTGATGGTGGAGGCACTATTAATTCTGATCATGAAATTCAAGGTCCATTTAGCTTTCCGCCAAACTATGGCACCCAATGGCTCTCAAGTGAACAACAAACGTGTAACAGCAGTTCGAACCCGATTGCTTGCATCTTGACATGCTATAGTGGTCTCAAGTTTGGGGCGCCCATAGGAATTCTGGGAAAGTGGCACCTATTTGGTATATATTAAAATATTATAAACAATCTGCAATTTTTGTCTTTGACATATAACTCAAATCAATTGAAACACGGACTAATGCCGCGTACACGCAATCGGAATTTCCGGCCAAAGCAAAAGACCGATGAGAGCTTTTCATGGGAAAAACGCCACCGTGTGTAGGCTCCATCGGGATCTAGCTGGCCGAATTCCCGCCAGCAAAAATTTGAGAGCAGGTTGTCAATTTTTCAGACGGAGAAAGTTTCTGTCAGAGATTCTGATAGTCTGTAGCAATTTCGACACGCAAAATTCCTACGCATGCTCGGAAACAATGCGACGCATGCTCGGAAGCATTGAACTTCATTTTTTTTTCTCAGGCTCGTCGTAGTGTCGCAACGTCACCGCGTTCTTGGCGGTCGGAATTTGGCGTTACCGTGTGTAGGCAAGACAGCTTGAGCGGAATTCAGTCGCAAAAACAATCAGAGCTTTTTCCGACCATAATTCGGATCGTGTGTACACGGCATTAGAGAAGTCCAAAAAAAGAAGGGGTTACCATAAGAGGACTAAGCGGTTTGACTAATGATAATTTATTGGATAAAATAGTTACAAAATCCTAATTCAAGAAAAAAAAAAATCCACCTCCACCCTTCACCAATTAAAAAGGACAAAATGGTTGTCCTATAAGCACTGGGCAGTAGCTGCTCACAAACATCCATCTACAAAGTCCATAGAACACCCTCTAATTCCTTTAACTGGACATTTTTGTCTTGTTTTTTTAAATCCATCATAGGCCAGGCTTGGTTTGAACCCATTGGGGGATATGATGGAGTACTCCTCTGGCTCTGTTTAATTAGAGGGTATTCTGCCCGTAGAAACCTATGGACTGTGTGGATGGATGTGTGTAAGCAGCTGCTGTCCAGTGCTTGTTTGACAACGTTGTAATTTTTAATTGATAAAGGCTGAAGGTGACTACTTTTCTTGAATTAGAGTTTTGTAACTGTATTTTCTTCAATAAATTGTCATTGGTCAAACTTCTCGGTCCTTTTATGGTAGCCCCTTCTTTTTGGGGCTTCTCTAAGTCTGTGTTGCGATTGTACTGTTTACTGTTACTACTAGGATCGCACCCCAAAACCCACTGTGAGCCGTCGGACTTTTGACTGAGAAAAGTGGGAACTGTTCTCTTCCCTTTGTTTTGAATACCCCCTGTTGCTTTTTATTATTTAGTGATAAAACTCAAATCCCACCATGCTTCTGCTTCTGGGAATCATGCCTGGGGCTGTTGAAGTCTTGCAATGCCTTATAGGGCTGACAACAAGCTGGAGTGCCGAAGGTTGCTGACCCCCAGCTAGAATATGCTCCTCAGCCCATATATATATATATATATATATATATATATATATATATATATATATATATATATATGTGTGTGTGTATATATATATATATATATATATGTATATTGTCAAAAGTATTGGGACACCTACCTTTACACACACGTGAATTTTAATGACACCCCAGTCTTGGTCCGTAGGGTTCAATATTGAGTTGGCTCCGCCCTTTGCAGCTACAACAGCTTCATCTCTTCTGGGAAGGCCCTCCACAAGGTTTAGGAGATGTGTCTATGGCAATGTTTGACCATTCTTCCAGATGCGCATTTGTGAGGTCAGCCACTGATATTGGATGTGCAGTCTCCACTCTAATTCATCCCAAAGGTCTTCTATTGGGTTGAGGTCAAGACTGTGCAGGCCAATCAAGTTCCTCCACCCCAAACTCACTCATCCGTGTCTTTATGGACCTTGCTTTGTGCAATGGTCCAGATCATTTGGTGGAGGGGGGATTATGGTGTGGGGGTTGTTTTTCAGGGGTTGGACTTGGCCCCTTAGTTCCAGTAAAGGGAACTCTTAAGGCATCAGCATACCAAGACATTTTGGATGATTTCATTACTTTGTGGAAACACTTTGGGGATGGCCCCTTCCTGTTCCAACATGACTGCACACCAGTGCACAAAGCAAGGTCCATAAAGACATGGATGAGCGAGTTTGGGGTGGAAGAACTTGACTGGCCTGCATAGAGTCCTGACCTCAACCCGATAGAACACCTTTGGGATGAATTAGACCAGAGACTGCGAGCCAGGCCTTCTCGCCCAACATCAATGCCTGACCTCACAAATGCTCTTCTGGAAGAACGATCAAACAGTCCCATAGACACACTCCTAGACCTTGTGGACGGCCTTCCCAGAAGAGTTGAAGCTGTTATAGCTGCAAAGGGTGGGCCAACTCAATATTGAACCCTACGGACTAAGACTGGGATGCCATTAAAGGCAGGCACCCCAATACTTTTGACGATATAGAGTGTGTATATACTGTAGGTTATGCAGTAATTCATTCATGTTATGATAAAAAAAAGAGAGAGGTTATAAAAAGGACAAACTGTGGAATGTACCCCATAAAAATTACTTTTGAAACACCCCTCCCCTCCCCTTCCCCCCCCACACCAAAACATTATAAAAACATAAAATCATACAAAAACAGGTTTCATTTAAAAAAATCAAACTGTTAGTACAGTTAATAGAAAAAATTACATCATGACTGACGGAAAAATAAAATCTCTTTTTTGCAGTTAGTACTTAGAAAAAAAAAATACATTCAACGAAGCTCGGTAAGGTGAAGGCACATAATCGCGATATGGATGATCGAGAATAAAAACAGGTTCTAAAAAAAAAATTTTTAAAACGCATTTAGCTTATAATATCTTCTATTTGCACAGAAATATCTATTATTACCTGCAGATAAAGGGGTTAGTTTTTTTTTTTTTTTTTCGTGTTGATAATAATACAAGAGCAGCATTTTTAAATTATATATGAAAACTGAAGATTTTCAAGATAGAGCAGTGCCGTGTACAACCACATGATGTTCAGCAGCAGTTAGCTTCATAATCATAGTAATACAATAATGTGTTATGCTTATGGAGCAATGGAAGGGTGCAGTCATATTTTTTATTGCTATATATTCCAGTACGCGCTCAAGCTGCAACGTTAGGAAACAAGAAATGACAGTACCGTATTGTCACCACAAGATGGCACCAACAGGACACCAATAACAGTTGTTATACATTTTGACCACAAGATGGCACCAACAGACCACCGATAACAGTTGTTATACATTTTGACCACAAGATGGCAACAAATGTAACTGATAGTATGCAGTAAGCATGTGCAGTTCCTAGTTTTGGCCACAAGATGGCACCAGAGGGCCACATGCGCCAAACCCAAGCATATGCTTACGTTTAGATCAGGGTTTCTCAACCAGGGTTCCATAGAACGCAAGGGTTCCTCCAGAGCTTGCTAGGGGTTCCTTGAGATGTGGCTGATTGACCTGCTATCTGGTGATGCCTTGGACCGAAGACACTTGGCAGAGCCAACAGCATGATACCAATAATCTTTTTAACTCTTGAGAAGGGTGGCTAATTGACCATCAATGTAAGGGGCGTTCTTCCCACTGACCACCAATGGGTTCCTCTGGAACCACCTTCAGGATAGATAAAACGTTCAATGGTTTCAGTGGGAACTTATCTGAGAGGCAGAAGTTGCTCATTGCTCAAGGTACCCCTAGAAACCTGTGGAGCAACACTTGAGTTCCGTGGAACCCTGGTTGAGAAACCCTGGTCTAGACCAAACTTTATCACCCGGAGGAACACTTGAGTTCCATGGAACCCTGGTTGAGAAACCCTGGTCTAGACCAAACTTTATCACCCGGAGGAACACTTGAGTTCCATGAAACCCTGGTTGAGAAACCCTGGTCTAGACCAAACTTTATCAACCTTTGAGTTCCATGGAACCCTGGTTGAGAAACCCCGGTCTAGACCAAACTTTATCAACCTTTGAGTTCCATTGAACCCTGGTTGAGAAACCCTGGTCTAGACCAAACTTTATCAACCTTTGAGTTCCATGGAACCCTGGTTGAGAAACCCTGGTCTAGACCAAATTTTATCACCCGGAGGAACACTTGAGTTCCATGGAACCCTGGTTGAGAAACCCTGGTCTAGACCAAACTTTATCACTCGGAGGAACACTTGAGTTCCATGGAATCCTGGTTGAGAAACCCTGGTCTAGACCAAACTTTATCACTCGGAGGAACACTTGAGTTCCATGGAACCCTGGTTGAGAAATCCTGGTCTAGACCAAACTTTATCAACCTTTGAGTTCCATGGAACCCTGGTTGAGAAACCCTGGTCTAGCCCAAACTTTATCACTCGGAGGAACACTTGAGTTCCATGGAACCCTGGTTGAGAAACCCTGGTCTAGACCAAACTTTATCAACCTTTGAGTTCCATGGAACCCTGGTTGAGAAACCCTAGTCTAGACCAAACTTTATCAACCTTTTTAGGTTGATAAAGTTTGGTCTAGATCAGGGTTTCTCAACCAGGGTTCCTCCAGAGGTTGCTAGGTGTGTCCTGAGCAATGAGTAATTTCTGCCTCTCAGATAAGTTCCCACTGAAACCATTGACCTTTTTATCTATCCTTAAGGTGGTCATTTTTCCCAATGTCCACAAGTGTAAGAAGCTTTCTTTCCACTGACCACCACACAAATGTATCAGGAGTTGTAAATATAGTCAGTTTTAGCAAGGGTTCCCTGTGACTGAAAAGTTACTTCAGGGGTTCCTCTGTGTTGAAAAGGTTGGGAAAGGCTGGTTTAGATCAACTCTTATGGAACTACAAGGCTCAGCAGGCTCATGATGGGAGTTATAGTTCTGAAAAGGCTGGTTTGGGTGTTATAAGACAGATTTGGTAGCTAGTTCTGTTAGGCATTATTGCTATTTATTATTGCATGGACTGAGCCATCCCACCTATCTATACACCCAAACTAGGTTCTTGCAAAAAAAAACGTCAGTTCTGATTTCATAGGATTGCCTTTTGTGGCAAGCAGATTGCAACATTTTGGAAGGACATTTCCTCATTCAGGTTACTTGAAACCACAAAAACAAAGCAATACCTTTTGCGAAAGCTACAGAAAGGGGTTGTACTGAGAGAGTTAGAGATATTTGACCATGGAAAAGTATCCAAATTGAAGACAGAGACCCCGAAACTGGTCCTTTATTGCTCAGTGTTCAGCCACGAGACCCTCATCTGCAAACATTTTCAGCATTTGCAACAAAATACGGTAATAATGATCCAGTGGTTGCATTTTAGCACACGTATGATGTGGAAATATGTAAGCCTGGTTTGTTTCCTCTTCCTGTCGTTTCCTGACGCCCTGTTGCCATAGATATTAGATGTTTACCCATTTCAATGTTGCTCTTCTTGGTAATTTAGATATGATTTCCAATGAAGGGGAAGTCAGGGTTCAGGCAGAGCTGCAGGTTGGGGTTTGAACATCAAACTTCAAACAGCTATAGCAAAGACATAACTATAGGCTGGACATTGGAGACATTGGCCACATGACCACCACTGATCAAATGGCTTTGTCTAAAAGCCACGGCTCAAGCCCTTTTAGCAGGAACTATGTGGCTATATCCCCAGCCAGCACCCATCCACTTCCAGAGCAAGCACAAGCTTGGATTAGCAACTTCTACAAAAGAACAGATTCTACTGGTAACTTAACCTCTGCTGATTGGCTAGCTTTGCCTGAAGGCCACACAATAAGCCCTTTTGGTGGAAACCTCATGGCTTGGTTGGCTTAGCCTGAAAGCCACACAACAAGCCCTTTTAGCAGGAACTATGTGGCTAATTCCCCATCCAGCGCCATCTACTTCCAGAGCAAGCTCGAGCTTGGAATAGCAACTCCTACAGAACAACAGATTCTACTGGTGACATGACGGCTGCTGATTGGCTAGCTTTGCCTGGAGGCCACACGGCTAGCCCTTTTAGTGGAAATCATATGCCTTCAGGCAAAGCCAGCCAAGCCATGTGGTTTCCACCAATGGGGCTTATTGTGTGGCCTTCAGGCAAAGTCTGACAAGTCATATGGTTTTCACCAAAAAGTGCTTATGCCGCGTACGCACGGTCGGAAATTCCGACAGCAAATGTCTGTTGGAACATACACACGGTCGGATTTTAAGACAACAAGCTCACATCGAACATCTGTTGTCGGAAATTCCGACCCTGTGTACGCGGCATAAGCACTTTTTGGTGAAAACCATATGACTTGTCAGGCTTTGCCTGAAGGCCACACAATAAGCCCTTTTCGTGGAAACCGCATGGCTTAGCTGGCTTTGCCTGAAGGCTACACAATAAGCCCTTTTGGTGGACACCCATGGCTTGGCTGGCTTAGCCTGAAGGCCACACACTAAGCCCTTTCAGTGGAAACCACATGATATGGCTGGCTTTGCCTGAAGGCCACACACCAAGCCATTTTTTTGGAAACCACATAGCGTGGCTGGCTTTGCCTGAAGGCCACATGAAAAGCCCCATTAGTGGAAGCCATATGGCTTGGCTGGCTTTGCCTGAAGGGCACACAAAAAGACATTTTAGAGGAAACCACATGCTTTGGCTGGCTTTGCCTGAAGGCCACACAATAAGCCCTTTTGGTGGAAACCTCTTGGCTTGGCTGGCTTTGCCTGAAGGCCACACACCAAGCAATTTTGGTGGAAACCACATGGTATGGCTTGCTTTGCCTGAAGCCCACACTCTAATGCCGCGTACACACGATCGGACATTCCGACAACAAAACTGTGGATTTTTTTCCGACGGATGTTGGCTCAAACTTGTCTTGCATACACACAGTCACACAAATGTTGTCGGAAATTCTGAACGTCAAGAAGGCGGTGACTTACAAGATGTACGACGAGCCGAGAAAAATGAAGTTCAATAGACAGTGTGGCTCTTCTGCTTGATTCCGAGCATGCATGGAATTTTGTGCGTCGGAATTGTGTACACACGCTTGGAATTTCCAACAACAAGTTTTGTTGTCAGAAAATGTGAGAACCAGCTCTCAAACATTTGTTGTCGGAAATTCCGACAGCAAATGTCCGTTGGAACATACACACGGTCGGATTTTCCGACAACAAGCTCACATCGAACATCTGTTGTCGGAAATTACGACCGTGTGTACGCGGCATAAGCACTTTTTGGTGAAAACCATATGACTTGTCAGGCTTTGCTTGAAGGCAACACAATAAGCCCCTTTGGTGGAAACCGCATTGGTTTGGCTGGCTTTGACTGAAGGCTACACAATAAGCCCTTTCGGTGGAAACCGCATGGTTTGGCTGGCCTTGCTTGAGGGCCACACAATAAGCCTTTTTGGTGGAAACCACTTGGTTTGGCTGGCTTTGCCTGAAGGCCACACAATAAGCCCTTTTGGTGGAAACCTCTTGGCTTGGCTGGCTTTGCCTGAAGGCCACACACCAAGCCCTTTCGGTGGAAACCACATGATATGGCTGGCTTTGCCTAAAGGCTACACAACAAGCCATTTTGGTGGAAATCACATGGTATGGCTGGCTTTGCCGACAACAAGCTCACATCGAACATTTGTTGTCAGAAATTCAGACGGTGTGTATGCGGCATAAGCACTTTTTGGTGAAAACCATATGACTTGTCAGGCTTTGCTTGAAGGCCACACAATAAGCCTTTTTGGTGGAAACCACTTGGTTTGGTTGGCTTTGCCTGAAGGCCACACACCAAGCCCTTTCGGTAGAAACCACATGGCTAATGTCTTGGTACCCACATACCCCCAAAGAAATCTTAGAGGAATCATTTCTTTAGGACAGGTGAGCATTAAACAACTCTTTTACTGCATACGGTGACAAGTCAGAAGGTGTGGTCAAACTGGCTAGGCTTCAGCGCTGACTGTAGGTCTGCTTTCATTTGACCCCCTGGGCCTCAATCAATAGTTAACTCTATGGCACAGAACCAGTTACCCTCGATATTGTCCTGCATCACCCTGTACCAAAAATATCAAAACCATTCTGACCTGAAAACTTTAGGTTACATCAGACGAGAAGGTGCTCACACAAGTAATAGACTATCAATTTACCTTATTTTTTCAAGTTCCTAGATATACAGGAAATAAACCCAGCAACAGAAAATCCCTTTCCACATATTCCACCAAAGCAAAGATCCTTCTAATTTTCTTCTACATCTCACGTACAAATAGACAAACCTACTTATCCAAAAACATCCGGTCTAACGCTTCATGAGACTACTTGCTTGCCATACACCACACCACGAAAGGGTTAATGTAGGCCAGCCCAGACCGGCCAACCGCAATCCCACACAATCCATTTTCCATATCCTCTTCTGAACATTCCGTGACCCTACACTAGCTCTCCTCCTCCTCCCCACTGCGGATTTACTGACAAATATTTTCCTCTTTTGAGGCCCAGGGTGGTACTGGACGTTCGCTGGCCGTCCAAACAGCTGCTAAAATCCCCTCCCGGCATGTCAAAACAAGTTTAAAAGACAGACCAGGCTAAAAAAAAAAATCAGTTCTTTTTCGGTTTTAGTAGACGTTACGAAGTGGAACCCGGCTCCTTAGATCCCTCAGGATCTCTGGAAGGGAGATACAGTATTTGGTTCTGAGGTTCTACTCGTACATCCAGTAGGACCTCATTGACTCTATATATTTTTTTATTACCCCACCCAAGAGATTCAAGGGGTCAGTGAGTAATGCATCCCACCAACAACATCTACTCAACCCCAAAATCCTATACTTTGTTCCAATCACAGAACTAGGGAATTTCCATGCTCGCCAAGAATATAAGAAGACAATCAATTACAAGACTCACCTAGAGTATAACCCCAAAAAATCAAGAGGTTGCCACTTACTCCAAATTTCTATAGCTTAAAGCGGAACTCCGGGCAAACAGCTAAATAGGCATAACCTGTCAACAGATGTGGTTTTATGTCCATCCAGTTCTGAGATTTACACAGCACAGCCCTGTCTGGTAGACACACAACCTGAATTTACTTTTGCATTTATATGACACTTATAGGCACACCTGATTGGCTCTTTCTGCTTCTTCTCCTTCTCTCAGTCTCAGCTCTTCTGCACAGGGGGATTGCAGGAGGCTGACACCAAGTCATATTCAGGGGGTTAACACTCTTTGCAATCTCCCTCTCCCAGTCTCGGCTCTGCTACACAGGGGATTGCAAGAGGCTGACACCAAGTCATAGTCAGAGACTAACACTTTTAGCAATAAAAAATACACTTAGGGATCTATTCATAAAAAAAAAAAAAAAAAAATCGCCATTGCAAATGCCTCAAGCATTTACACATATTGTGTCTAATATGTTTTCAGTGCTATTGTCAGGAGCGTCTAGTGCTCCTGCTCCTCATTCCAGAATCCTGGTTTTGGCTATGGCATTCTCCTTATCTGTCTGTCCACCTGCAAGGTGATTGATGTGTCTCTGGGTGGTCGACCAAACCTGTATTTAAGCCAGCCAAGCCTGTAGTCTCGTGCTTGTGATATTGCTACATTTGTTACACGTGCTCCAAAGCTGCCCGTTTGTCTGCCCTGCTCTGCTAGATTGAATCTACCTGTGTATGACCTTGGATCAGATATAGACTATTCCCTGAACTCTGCCTGCCTTGTACCCCGGACTGTCATAGAACCTCTCTGCCTGTCTGCCAACCGCAAGCACCCGTTTGTTTTGCTCAGTTCTCGCCTGCCCCTGGCATGGTGACCTGGCACTATAGCGTTTTGTATGTATAAAACCTGGGGGGACCCGAGTACTGGTAGGCCTGCTTGCCTTATGCGGAAAGGGGGTTGCTACTATAGGTGAAGAACACAGAAGCCAGCTATAGTGCCTGACCACCTGCGTTTGAGTTAAGCATGACATCGCTTGGCAACGCTTTGTGCCTTTTATATTGGCCTGGAGTTCAGCCTTAGAGGCTCTCCAGGAAAAGGTTCAGACCTCTCCATTTACTTAAAATAGAGGGTTCTGTCATTTACTTTTACAGTAGATTCAATGACTATGTGAGATCAAAACCCTTATCTGATACCAATGTACTTTGGTCTATCGGAGGAGTTGCTACAGATATATCATCAGTTCTATAAGTACATATGGTAGTAGCTCCATCCTCAACACCCAGTCCACCTGAAAACAACTGATTTCCCATAAGGGCTTCGATGTCACGCGGCTCGCTGCTTCCTATGGAGGGTTGTCACTGCATTATTATTGCACAAGATCTCTTGATTTTGATTTTTTACAATCGCTACATTGAATGCACCTGAGCATGGTCTTTTAAGGCTCATTGTCACCGAGGTGGCGAGATTGATTGTTGAATATTTATCAGCGGGTCATGGCAGATTTTCCGTGGCACAGTTGTGTGGCCAGACACGGCTTTATAGCCATGACCTAAATCACTGATTCATGCAGTAAAAAGTTACACCTGCACCCTTAACTCGCTATGCCAATAAAACAATAAAAATGTGCAGCTGCTATTCCAAAACAGCGTTAAACAGATAAAAAAATAAGAAAAACAGTGCTTGCACCAAATTATACTAAATCAAAACAAAATCCAATAAAAATATATACAGTGTGCTCCTGAGGACGTCCCATGTTGACGACAAAACGCGTCGGTTGGAACCGTCCGGTGCGGCTGGAATGCCTGCTGGGAGGGGGGAACCAGCGCCACTTCTTTAATCCTATTCCAAGTATTTTTTTATTCATGTAAGCGAAATTTTAATAAAAGTAAGTTCTTAAATACCACATGCTTCAATTAATACTCAAATAAAGTCTTAAAAATAGGCCAAAAAATAATAACAAATATGTTTCTGTGTAATCTTAAACATGACGTGCTCCAAACACGTAAAACGTTGTGTTCCAATCCAGTGAGTCCTCAAGGCATATTCCACACTCACCAGATGGATATGACCTCCACACTCACCAGATGGATATGACCTCCGCACTCACCAGATGGATATGACCTCCTCACTCACCAGATGGATATGACCTCCTCACTCACCAGATGGATATGACCTCCACACTCACCAGATGGATATGACCTCCGCACTCACCAGATCTATATGACCTCCGCACTCACCAGATGGATATGACCTCCACACTCACCAGATGGATATGACCTCCACACTCACCAGATGGATATTTTCCTGGACCTCTGAGTAGGGAGCCTTGGAACACCACACACCTCTCTACAGAAGCTTTCCACTGCTGGATCAACTCTGTATATTTCCCTTGCCCATTCTGATTCGACATGCAGAGGTATTAAAGTGAGAAGGGGAATCCTCCAATAGCGTAAAACCATTTTAGTTAACAAACTTTTATTAAAACTGTGCTTACACGAGTAAAAAATACTTGGAACAGCATTAAGGAAGTGCCGCTTGTCCCCCCAGCGTGTATTCCAGCCATACCGGAAGCTCCGACCGTCGCGTTTTGTTCTCAACAGGTGACGTCCTCAGAGCACACTGAGATGTATTTATTTTTAATGGATTTATTTTTAATGGATTTTGTTTGGATTTAGTACAATTTGGTGCAAGTGCCTTTTTTCTTTGTTAATATATTTACTAAGCTAACTGCGAGGAGTTCGATATTGAAGGAGGTCTTCAAATAAGTCAAGCAGCCAATGCTGGAGAGATGAAGCGCCTCCCCAACACACGTTGATATGTCCAAATACAGGAGAAGACCTTCCTCTCCCTGAAAACGTTGAAGCAAGGCAACAAAGTGGGCATTTTTGGACATACCTCCTTTGTCCTACTCGCTTCACCTCCTCACATTTGTCAGGTGTCTCTTGTCCTCCTCAGGTGAGTCAACAAGGTCATTTGGAGAGGACAACGGCGGCATGTCCAAATATGAATATGATCCACTTGCCGACCAGCGAGGTACATCGGTGGAGTTCGGGTGGTTATACTGGAATGATATGCAGCTGCAGGGATCACCCCAGTACCGTTTTTACAGTCGACGGCTCTCTTGTAAAAAGCAATCCTAGCGCCTAACTAGCCACTGGATTGCTTTTACAAGCAACGGCAGTTGTTGTCCCCTTTCTCCTGCACTTTTCGTGGCTTTCTTGGGCTCTCCCGTCCCACCAGGAGACCCGAACGATCAGCCGGAACATCGTGAGAGCTGAGCAAAGCCTGGATCAGCTTTGATTGGATCTCGGCTAAAGGTTACCCGGAAGCGATGACCTGACATCACTTCCGATTTACTTGAATGTCAATGGAGCCCTTTTCAAAAATCAAAAGCATTTAAAAACCCCGATCTTGGTGTGATCAAATGCTTTTAAGTGCAGAGGAGGGATTTGGGGGTCTTATAGACCTCAGATCTCTCCGTAAAGAGTACCTGTCACCGCCTATTACTGTCACAAGGATGTTTACATTCCTTGTGACAGCAATAAAAGTGATAAAAAAATGTAAGAATATACAATAGATAAATAATAATAAATAAAATTTAAAGTGCCCCGTGCCCAAAGGTGAACGCGCGCAGTGGTCCTGCATGCACACAAACATTGATCGTCCCACACATGTGAGGTATCACCACAAACGCCAATCATGGGCAGTATTTTTTAGCACTGGACCTCCTCTGTTAATCTAAAGTGGTGACCTGTAAAGGCTTTTTTTAAATGTGTGTGCAGTAAAATTTACGTCATTTGTCACGGGCGTGCGCAATTTTGAACCGCGACATGTTTGGTATCTATTTACTCGGCGTAACATCATCTTTTTTTTTTTATATTTTACAAAAAAATTGGGTCATGTATTGTTTTTTGTTTTTGCTTTATAATTTAATTTTAATAAAAAATAAATAAAAAATTATAATTTTTTTATAAAAAAAATTGCTTTTGAAAAAGCGCTGTGCCTATACCGCGTGACATAGAAAAATAGCAAAACCCACCAATTTATTCTCTAGGGCCACTGCTTTTTTTAAAAAAAAATATATGTACAATGTTTGGGGATTCGAAAGTAATTTTCTAGCAAAAAAAAAAATACAGAATTTTACATGTAAACAAAAAGTGCCAGAAAAGGCCTGGTCTGGAAGTGGCTATAAAATTTAGAACATTTTCAAGGCATGAGGGAAACAAGAAATGCATCTCTTGTTTTGTGCAAAAACTTGTAGAAAACTGATTGAACCAATATTGGATATGACTGCATTCTTCCATTGAGTTAGGTTTGGATATGACTGCATTCTTCCATTGAGTTGGGTTTGGATATGACTGCATTCTCCCATTGAGTTGGGTTTGGGTATGACTGCATTCTTCCATTGAGTTGGGTTTAGGTATGACTGCATTCTTCCATTGAGTTGGGTTTGGATATGACTGCATTCTTCCATTGAGTTGGGTTTGGGTATGACTGCATTCTTCCATTGAGTTGGGTTTGGGTATGACTGCATTCTTCCATTGAGTTGGGTTTGGATATGACTGCATTCTTCCATTGAGTTGGGTTTGGGTATGACTGCATTCTTCCATTGAGTTGGGTTTGGATATGACTGCATTCTTCCATTGAGTTGGGTTTGGGTATGACTGCATTCTTCTATTGAATTGGGTTTGGATATGACTGCATTCTTCCACTGAGTTGGGTTTGGATATGACGGCATTCTTCCATTGAGTTGGGTTTGGGTATGACTGCATTCTTCTATTGAATTGGGTTTGGATATGACTGCACTCTTCCACTGAGTTGGGTTTGGATATGACGGCATTCTTCCATTGAGTTGGGTTTGGGTATGACTGCATTCTTCTATTGAATTGGGTTTGGATATGACTGCATTCTTCCACTGAGTTGGGTTTGGATATGACGGCATTCTTCCATTGAGTTGGGTTTGGATATGACTGCATTCTCCCATTGAGTTGGGTTTGGATATGACTGCATTCTCCCATTGAGTTGGGTTTGGGTATGACTGCATTCTTCCATTGAGTTGGGTTTGGGTATGACTGCATTCTTCCATTGAGTTGGGTTTGGGTTTGACTGCATTCTTCCATTGAGTTGGGTTTGGATATGACTGCATTCTCCCATTGAGTTGGGTTTGGGTATGACTGCATTCTTCCATTGAGTTGGGTTTAGGTATGACTGCATTCTTCCATTGAGTTGGGTTTGGGTATGACTGCATTCTTCCATTGAGTTGGGTTTGGATATGACTGCATTCTCCCATTGAGTTGGGTTTGGGTATGACTGCATTCTTCCATTGAGTTGGGTTTAGGTATGACTGCATTCTTCCATTGAGTTGGGTTTGGATATGACTGCATTCTTCCATTGAGTTGGGTTTGGGTATGACTGCATTCTTCTATTGAATTGGGTTTGGATATGACTGCATTCTTCCACTGAGTTGGGTTTGGATATGACTGCATTCTTCCACTGAGTTGGGTTTGGATATGACGGCATTCTTCCATTGAATTGGGTTTGGATATGACTGCATTCTTCCACTGAATTGGGTTTGGATATGACTGCATTCTTCCATTGAGTTGGGTTTGGGTATGACTGCATTCTTCCATTGAATTGGGTTTGGATATGACTGCATTCTTCCATTGAGTTGGGTTTGGTTATGACTGGATTCTTCCATTGAATGGGGTTTGGGTATGACTGCATTCTTCCATTGAGTTGGGTTCAAAATCGATCTCTCAAATTAGGTTTGAGAATTTAGCTAAGGTGAAAGTAGGTTACTGAGTACAAAATTGGTGGAAGTTATACATGGCACTGCTCATATGAAATATATGCATCATCTTGAAACGAAATGCGCTTGGTAGAAGTTTGGCCCCTGAGGCTGAGAAGGTGGGGGGGACCCCTATGGCTGGTAATGCTGAGATGAAGACTGGCCGTGCAGACAAGAGAACGTCTCCAATGTTCTTGGGTGGGGTTAGTAGTATGGTCAATGCTCCTTGGCTTTAGCCTCTCCTGGGACGTTATTTTGGAGAATGGAGTTGGCTTGAGACGACCAGAGCAAAGTCGCTGTGAAGAAACAGATGAGCATGACGTTTCCTATCACCGAAGTGGCTGCGACGCCCAACGTAATTGCCAGCGAGTCTGTCTCGTAGTATAAGCTGAGCCAAGCCTTGCGAGACAATTGGTCAGTCAGCACCGCTTCCATCTGGAAATGGGTCCCCATGACAGCACAGATGTGGAAGAGCTGGTGACTGTGACCTGCAAGGGAGTGTATATTTAATTTAGGAAACAAAAGAACATTATTATTCCAAAAACAGTTTGATTAAAGCTACCTCATAATGGATCTTTCCAAAACTCTTCTATTTTGTGGGAATCTTACCAAAGTAGTCAAAGCGACCAGGGGCCAGACGTTCGGGGAGATGAGAAGCGAAGAGGAAACCGGTCCAGAAAGCAAAGAAGAGGTGATAAAGATGAAGGGGGATGGCTTCATTCCAGTTGCAACCTTCTCCGTAGCAGAAAAGGAGCTGTAGGATGTGGAGAGACGGACATATCGTCAAGAAACGTTAAAGCTGTAGGAACAACCTATAGTTAAAAAGTCCAACTCAACTCAGAGATCCCACAAATAGAGTCCCTTATGCCCTGTACACACGACTGGTTTTCAAATCGGAATAAACTCTGAAGGTTTTTCCGACGGAGTTGCGATGGAATTCTGCTGAAACTGTCTTGCGTACACACGGTCACACCAAAGTCAGACCGTCCAGAACAAGGTGACGTACAACACGTACGACGGGACTAGAGAAAGGAAGTTCAATAGCCAGTAGCCAATAGCTTCCGTCTCGTACTTGCTTCAGAGCATGCCTCGGTTTTGGTCTGTCGGAACATCATACAGACGAGCGGTTTTCCCGATAGGAATTGGTTCCGTCGGAAATATTTAGAACATGTTCTCTTTCTAGGTCCATCAGAATTTTTGAAAAAAAATGGTCAGATGAGGCATTCACACGATCGGAATATACGATGAAAAGCTCCCGTCTGACTTTTCCTGTCGGACATTCCGCTCGTGTGTACACGGCATAAGAGACAGAAGAAACTATCAGGGGGTTCAACTCTCCAGCATCTACCGAACACTGAAAATATCGGTTTCGAGTGAGTACAACCTTTAATTTAAAGAATAGAAATCAGCCTCTCAGAAGGAACAATCAGATTAAGTTTGGTCAATCATAAAGAAAGGAGATAATTTAAAACAAATGATACATGAACACTACCTTCTGAAACAAGAAACCTGAAGAGATATGAAGTTGTCAACTTTAGCAAACTCTCACTTGTAGAATTTATTCACGTTTAGCTGGAGTCATTCAACAATGTGGAAGATATTACATAGCTCACCTAAGGGTGTACCTCAGTTCAAATGAGTTTGAAGGACATACCCCAATGTTTATACCCACAACAGTAACCCAGTCAGCTTACTCCAATAACCATGGTGTCATCAAGTGTCTCAAGGCAGATGTTTCTAGTCCAAAAACATGATAAGTGGTGTGAAAGTTTGTGAAGCCACCTTATTCTAATTCACATAATCCAATCACCATAGTACCATTGAGTCTGGGATAGGTGTTGATTGTTGGGTTACGTAGTTAAAAGTGTGAATTAATGTCAAAGTGCTGGGGTAAAAATATGAAAAAGTCATTATTTATGGTCAGAGCCCTCCGCTCTAAGAGATATGAAAGAACACATAAACACGTCACAAGACTAACAACATAAAATAGACCTGAATTGTGCCCCTGGTCTGCTGTAAGGTAAGCCCTGGTGAGCTGGGCGGTGAGCCCTGGTCTGCTGGGCGATATGCCAAGAGAAGGCCGCATACCTTAAGAAAGTAAATGGATGTTTCTGTAGAGAAACGTGTTTTAAGAGAAGTACTCTGAGAAGGGAAATGGGTGGGTGGGTACCTTGCACTGGAACCGACACAGACCGTTGTGGGTGGTCTGATTAAATACCCTCCGGGCTCCTCCCATAATTACGGGCCACCATACTGGCCCTCTTATATATATATATAGGTGGCAGTTGGCGTCAAAGGCCCCCACCTTTGTTTAGGGATGGTTGTTCCAGCTTGATGTAGATTGCCACTTTTACTCCTTTTGAACCATTTGCCCTTTCTGTCCACAATGTCTTCCTTCCTGTCCTTCGATGGATGCCCTTTTCGAAGGAAGCTACTTGAATGAGCATTAAAATGCCTTCAACGTTACAGAACAACTCTAGCTTAATGTGACTAACTACTACTAGCCATATCGTGACCTGGATAAAATTAAGACTTCATGGGCTTTAGCAACCTATCGAAAATCTGTCTAATGTTCAGTGATGGAGAACAAAATGGGCACTCACTAGTGTCACTGGTTCAGAACAGACAGATAAGCTCTTTCCAAAAGGTGACTACTTCCGAGAAGCCACCAGTTCCTGGTCTTCTCAAGACACAAAGGAAAGGCAAAACCCACAGGAGCTTTGGTGACATCACTCAACCCAAGCAACTCCACTAGATGATTTCACTTAAAAAATGGATGACTCACCCGGTAGAACAGAGGGATGTTGTCAAAGACGAAGGGGTGCACAAAAGCCACTGTGCGCAGAACTTTACTTAACACTGGCCGGTCTACTTCCAGGAACCTATTGACGAATGAGACATAGCATAATAAGGTCTTAGTTCTCCGAATGGCCTCCATCCAACATTTGTTTCATGTACAAATCAACAGGCACTCACAAAATTTATGGGGACCTCTTGTGGCTATCTGTAGATCAGTTAGTGCAATCAGCATTCTATGAGCCACCTATTTGGGCAAATTGCCTGATATGTTTGAGAGCCATTTCCATAAAAATTTGACAAATTTTCTCAAGGAAGGTCACTAGGATCTTTCCTCAACCTTGCTTGACTTGGAACTGGCACACAGAATTGGATAACACATTGTACACCCATACTAAGGTCAATCACCTCTTGGGATGTCTTTGGAATGTTGGGGGGGTTGGACAACCAGAGTACCTGGAGGAAACCCATGCAAGCACAGAGAGAGCATGCAAACTCCATGCAAATAGCATCCTTTCCTGGATCCGAGCTAAGGATCCCATTGGGACCCAAGGCAGAGGTGCTAACCACTATTGCACTACCACATGGACAGCATTAAGTGGGGTTAGGTAAATTAAGCCATATGTATCTACTTTGCATAGACATTTTTATGTCCATGTGTGTTTGGTTCCCTAAACAGCGTGGTCACATAGTGATGTCATTGGTTCCCGATACTTGGCTTTTTACATTGGCTCAGAAGAACAAGTGCACTTTACAAGAAGAGAAGGACTCAATAATAGGTACATCAGGGCCGGGACAAAGGGTGGGCAGGAGGGGCAGCTGCCCAGGATTATTATTATTATACAGGTTTGTGCAGCACTATACAACATCAGGGCAGACACTACAATTACAATACACTTTCATACAGAAGAAATCAGAGGGCCCTGCTCGTTAGAGCTTACAATCCAAGAGGAAGGGTCAAGAGATACAAAAGGTAATAGCTGTGAGGGATGAGCTCATGGGGACAATAAAAGTACAGTTGTTAGGTGGGGGCAGGATGGGCCTCTCTGAAGAGATGAGCTTTCAGGGATCCTCTAAAAGTGGATAGAGTAGGAGATAGAGTGGGGTAGGGAGTTCCAGAGGATGGGAGAGGCTCTGGACAAGTCCTGTGGGTGAGCATGACAAGGGAGCTACAGAGCAGGAGGCCTTGGGAGGAATAATGAAGGGTTCAGCAGTAGAGGAGGGTGCTCCCTCATTGCATGCAAGCTCCAGATCAGTGGCTAGCAAACAAGAGCTGCAGTAGGGGAGGGCAGCCCCCTCACCGCATGCAAGCTCCAGATCAGTGGCTAGCAACCAGGGGCTGTAATAGGGGAGGGCACCCCCTCACCGCATGCAAGCTCCAGATCAGTGGCTAGCAAACAATTGTTGCAGTAGAGGAGGGCACCCCCTCACCACATGCAAGCTTCAGATCAGTAGCTAGCAACCAGGGGCTGCAGTAGGGGAGGGTGCCCCCTCACCGCATGCTAGGTTTAGATCAGGGGCTAGCAACCAGGGGCTGCAGTAGGGGAGGGCACCCCCTCACAACTTGCCAGCTTCAGATCAGGGGCTAGTAGGGGAGGGCACCCCCTCACCATATGCAAACTTCAGATCAGTGGCTAGCAAATAAGGGCTACAGTAGGGGAGGGCACCCCCTCACCACATGCAAGCTTCAGATCAGTGGCTAGCAACCAGAGGCTGCAGTAGGGGAGGGCACTGCCTCACCGCATGCAAGCTTCAGAACAGGGGCTAGTAGGGGAGGGCACCCCCTCACCACATGCAAACTTCAGATCAGTGGATAGCAAATAAGGGCTGCAGTAGGGGGGGGCACCCCCTCATCACATGCAAGCTTCAGATCAGTGGCTAGCAACCAGAGGCTGCAGTAGGGGAGGGCATTGCCTCACCGCATGCAAGCTTCAGAACAGGGGCTAGTAGGGGAGGGCACCCCCTCACCACATGCAAACTTCAGATCAGTGGATAGCAAATAAGGGCTGCAGTAGGGGGGGGGGCACCCCCTCATCACATGCAAGCTTCAGATCAGTGGCTAGCAACCAGAGGCTGCAGTAGGGGAGGGCATTGCCTCACCGCATGCAAGCTTCAGAACAGGGGCTAGTAGGGGAGGGCACCCCCTCACCACATGCAAACTTCAGATCAGTGGATAGCAAATAAGGGCTGCAGTAGGGGAGGGCATCCCCTTACCACATGCAAGCTCCAGATCAGTGGCTGGCAACCAGAGGCTGCCGTTTCATGTCCGCTCTGATGGCTACTGTTGCCACGACATGCTCCAGCATGCCTGCTCCCCACCCGCCCGCCCACAACTGACACAAAAACACACCGTGCATGTGCAACTACCTTCTAGCTGCAAGAAAGCAATCGATTGGCCATGCAGGGGCAGTGCACACTCCATGTTACATAGTTACATAGTAGAGGTTGAAAAAAGACACAAGTCCATCAAGTTCATGTGTAAACCATAGGCAGTTGAAGCAAAGGGGCAGAGAATGGGCACAAGATTCTATGGCATGCATTAGGAGCAAGGGGGGGGGGGGGGGGGGGCGCTTAGTTCTGTATCCTTTCCTGTGGCACTTGAAGAATCTGTCCCGTTACTGAGGTTCACTACCCATAAAAGAGGCCACTGTGTCAGAAGAAGAAGTGGTGGTACTGGGGGGGAATGTGTTTTTGGGGGTTACCCCTAAAATCTGATTGCACCCTTGACCACACAGGTAGAATGATGGCAATGCTGTCAAAGTAGTCAGTGGAAGTACATACCGGGAGTAGCAGGAGAGACCAGTACAGATGAAGGTATTGAAGGCTGCGATGGGCACATAATATCGGTGCAGGATGCTGTTCACCCAGCGATCAGGCATGACGTAGGCCCCATAGGTAAAGGCACAGCCTATGGGAATAGAGCATATTAGTGAAATAGAACAAAACTATTGTCCATGAGTATGAAAATATCCACTAGATGGAATAAAATGACTACAAAAGAATAGGTACTAAGAATGACTACTTACCTGAGAAATGTACAAGGACCAGTCCGGTACCTACCCAGGCTGTAGAGACTGAGGGCTCCGTAGTCCAGGAAGTAGCAGATGTGGCGGGCATGGGCGGACATACTACTGAAGGTGTGGGCAAAGCTGGAGGTGAAGGGGTAAAGGCAGATCAGCATCATGTAAACCAGGAGGGGCCAATTGTACGGGTCCCCGAGAAAGTCCAGTGTGTATGAGAGCAGGAGGAACCTCCACAGGAAATACCTGAACACACAATGGGGACAACACTTACTAATCCATCATTACCTATACAGCACAGACCTCAGATCAGCGATGGTCAACCTACTAGATCCGGGGCTAAACATATTACTACAGGAGATGGACAGAGACTGGAGACATACTACAGGAGGTGGTCAGAGACTGCATACTAGAGGAGATGGTCAGAGTCCGTGGTCACACTACAGGAGATGGTTAGAGTCTGCATGCATACTACAGGAGATGGTCAGAGACTGCAGGCACTACAGGAAATTGTGGTTATGACTAAGGCCTTATAGGCTGAAACGCGTCAACTGACTTAATCTGCATTTGTCCACTGTGGCTATTCAATAAAATTAAGACATTTTAAGAACAACAACCGGAGCGTGGATCATTTTTTCCACACTACATGTGATGGTCAGAGACTGCAGACATAGTACAGGAGACGGTCAGAGTCTGTAGATATACTATAGGAGATGGTCAGAGTCTGTAGACATACTATAGGAGATGGTCAGAGACTGTAGACATACTACATGAGATGGTCAGAGACTGTAGACATAATACATGAGATGGTCAGAGACTGCAGACATAGTACATGAGATGGTCAGAGACTGCAGACATAGTACATGAGATGGTAAGAGTCTGTAGACATAATACAGGAGATGGTCAGTCTGTAGACATAGTACAGGCGATGGTCAGAGTCTGTAGACATAATACATGAGATGGTCAGAGACTGCAGACATAGTACATGAGATGGTCAGAGACTGCAGACATAGTACATGAGATGGTCAGAGACTGCAGACATAATACATGAGATGGTCAGAGACTGCAGACATAGTACATGAGATGGTCAGAGTCTGTAGACATAATACAGGAGATGGTCAGTCTGTAGACATAGTACAGGCGATGGTCAGAGTCTGTAGACATAATACATGAGATGGTCAGAGACTGCAGACATAGTACATGAGATGGTCAGAGTCTGTAGACATAATACAGGAGATGGTCAGTCTGTAGACATAGTACAGGCGATGGTCAGAGTCTGTAGACATACTACAGGAGATAGTCAGAGTCAGTAGACATAGTACAGGAGATGGTCAGAGTCTGTAGACATAGTACAGGAGATGGTCAGAGTCTGTAGACATAGTACAGGAGATGATTAGAGTCTGTAAACATAGTACAGGAGATGGTCAGAGTCTGTAGACATAGTACAGGAGATGGTCAGAGTCTGTAGACATAGTAAAGGAGATGGTCAGAGTCTGTAGACATAGTAAAGGAGATGGTCAGGGTCTGTAGACATACTACAGGAGATGGTCAGAGTCTGTAGACATACTACAGGAGATGGTCGGAGTCTGTAGACATATTACTGGAGATGGTCAGAGTCTGTAGACATACTACAGAAGATGGTCAGAGTCTGTAGACATAAGACAGGAGATGGTCAGTCTGTAGACATAGTACAGGCGATGGTCAGAGTCTGTAGACATAATACATGAGATGGTCAGAGACTGCAGACATAGTACATGAGATGGTCAGAGACTGCAGACATAGTACATGAGATGGTCAGAGACTGCAGACATAATACATGAGATGGTCAGAGACTGCAGACATAGTACATGAGATGGTCAGAGTCTGTAGACATAATACAGGAGATGGTCAGTCTGTAGACATAGTACAGGCGATGGTCAGAGTCTGTAGACATAATACATGAGATGGTCAGAGACTGCAGACATAGTACATGAGATGGTCAGAGTCTGTAGACATAATACAGGAGATGGTCAGTCTGTAGACATAGTACAGGCGATGGTCAGAGTCTGTAGACATACTACAGGAGATAGTCAGAGTCAGTAGACATAGTACAGGAGATGGTCAGAGTCTGTAGACATAGTACAGGAGATGGTCAGAGTCTGTAGACATAGTACAGGAGATGATTAGAGTCTGTAAACATAGTACAGGAGATGGTCAGAGTCTGTAGACATAGTACAGGAGATGGTCAGAGTCTGTAGACATAGTAAAGGAGATGGTCAGAGTCTGTAGACATAGTAAAGGAGATGGTCAGGGTCTGTAGACATACTACAGGAGATGGTCAGAGTCTGTAGACATACTACAGGAGATGGTCGGAGTCTGTAGACATATTACTGGAGATGGTCAGAGTCTGTAGACATACTACAGAAGATGGTCAGAGTCTGTAGACATAAGACAGGAGATGGTCAGAGTCTGTAGACATAGTACAAGAGATGGTCAGAGTCTGTAGACATAATACATGAGATGGTCAGAGACTGCAGACATAGTACATGAGATGGTCAGAGACTGCAGACATAGTACATGAGATGGTCAGAGACTGCAGACATAATACATGAGATGGTCAGAGACTGCAGACATAGTACATGAGATGGTCAGAGTCTGTAGACATAAAACAGGAGATGGTCAGTCTGTAGACATAGTACAGGCGATGGTCAGAGTCTGTAGACATACTACAGGAGATAGTCAGAGTCAGTAGACATAGTACAGGAGATGGTCAGAGTCTGTAGACATAGTACAGGAGATGGTCAGAGTCTGTAGACATAGTACAGGAGATGATTAGAGTCTGTAAACATAGTACAGGAGATGGTCAGAGTCTGTAGACATAGTACAGGAGATGGTCAGAGTCTGTAGACATAGTAAAGGAGATGGTCAGAGTCTGTAGACATAGTAAAGGAGATGGTCAGGGTCTGTAGACATACTACAGGAGATGGTCAGAGTCTGTAGACATACTACAGGAGATGGTCGGAGTCTGTAGACATATTACTGGAGATGGTCAGAGTCTGTAGACATACTACAGAAGATGGTCAGAGTCTGTAGACATAAGACAGGAGATGGTCAGAGTCTGTAGACATAGTACAAGAGATGGTCAGAGTCTGTAGACATAGTACAAGAGATGGTCAGAGTCTGTAGACATACTATAGGAGATGGTCAGAGTTTGTAGACATACTACAGGAGATGGTCAGAGTCTGTAGACATAGTACAGGAGATGGTCAGAGTCTGTAGACATAGTACAGGAGATGGTCAGAGTCTGTAGACATAGTACAGGAGATGGTCAGAGTCTGTAGAAATAATACAGGAGATGGTCAGAGTCTGTAGCCATGCTATAGGAGATGGTCAGAGTCTGTAGACATACTATAGGAGATGGTCAGAGTTTGTAGACATACTACAGGAGATGGTCAGAGTCTGTAGACATAGTACAGGAGATGGTCAGAGTCTGTAGACATAGTAAAGGAGATGGTCAGAGTCTGTAGACATAGTAAAGGAGATGGTCAGGGTCTGTAGACATACTACAGGAGATGGTCAGAGTCTGTAGACATACTACAGGAGATGGTCGGAGTCTGTAGACATATTACTGGAGATGGTCAGAGTCTGTAGACATAGTACAAGAGATGGTCAGAGTCTGTAGACATAGTACAAGAGATGGTCAGAGTCTGTAGACATAGTACAAGAGATGGTCAGAGTCTGTAGACATACTACAGGAGATGGTCAGAGTCTGTAGACATAGTACAGGAGATGGTCAGAGTCTGTAGCCATGCTATAGGAGATGGTCAGAGTCTGTAGACATACTATAGGAGATGGTCAGAGTCTGTAGACATACTATAGGAGACAATACTCAGCGCCTGCATAGGCCTTCTGGGCTCACCATGTCGGGAGGAAGTGGGTCCAGATGTTCACAGTTTCATTGGTCATTTGGAAGGAGCTGAGAAGGCAGTCCAGGGCGGTACTTTTTGGGTGACGGTACCCCGACATGATTCCATCTTCCCAAAATACCTAAATCATTGACAGGAATTAATCGATGAGAAAGTTATTTCTTATATACGTTGTAAAAAAAATCTAAATGCACTTAGGCTGCCAAACATTCTACAAATGAAAACCAATGACATTTCATACAACAACAAAAAATTCCCCTCTTTTGTCTGTAACTGTAAAGTTTTCCGCTCCTTATAGGAGGAGCGGTCACACCCCTGTGACATATGATCAGGGGCGGGGCTGACTGCACACGCCCCTGAGGTCCTCCTGCCATCGGATTGTAAGAGGAATGTGAGGAGCAATCATATCATTTTTCAGAAACGCTCCACCTTGTATCACTAAAAAGCCATCCTTGAGCTGTAGCCTAGGCTGAGAGATGATGTCATCCCTTTGCTGCAAGCAAGAGGAAGCCTGTCCTTAATCGCCTTCACCCCGGAGATCACGCAGACTAAACAGCGTAACTTTGTAGTAAGGTGAGAGGCTGCGGGGGGGGGGGGGGCTGATCTGTGTCAGACATTTACAAACACGCTCAAGAACTGCACAGGCTTTAGTATTTGGATGAAGACCCCCGGGGGGGGGCCTGGCCTGGCACGCAGCGCGCCGCTCCCACGACCGCTGTCAGCGAATTGCAGATCCTGGCACCCGGCCACCTTGTGATCGCTTATGAATTTAATTTATAACAGTTGTGTTTTCCTGTAGTGATGCTGTGGTTGGCCAACAGCTATCACATGGTACCTGGGCCAATCACAGGACCCTGTACCATGTCATTAGCTGTTGCCAATCACAGATCACTAGAAATCAAAGTTTTTTTTATGAATGTAACCCATTCATGACAGTTCAAAACATTGATCATCATTGTAACAACA
>NW_027507791.1:37731638-37739138 GCF_037356315.1 Lithobates pipiens | reverse complement strand
TATTTGAACCCCTCTCAATTTCAGCCCCCTGTTATTTGGACCCCTTCAATTTCAGCCCCCTGTTATTTGGACCCCTTCAATTTCAGCCCCCTGTTATTTGGACCCCTCTCAATTTCAGCCTCCTGTTATTTGGACCCCTTCAATTTCAGCCCCCTGTTATTTGGACCCCCTCAATTTCAGCCCCCTGTTATTTGGACCCCCTCAATTTCAGCCCCCTGTTATTTGGACCCCCTCAATTTCAGCCCCCTGTTATTTGAACCCCTCTCAATTTCAGCCTCCTGTTATTTGGACCCCTTCAATTTCAGCCCCCAGTTATTTGGACCCCTTCAATTTCAGCCTCATGTTATTTGGACCCCCTCAATTTCAGTCCCCAGTTATTTGGACCCCTTCAATTTCAGCCTCATGTTATTTGGACCCCCTCAATTTCAGCCTCCTGTTATTTGGACCCCCTCAATTTCAACCTCCTTTTATTTGGACCCCCTCAATTTCAGTCCCCAGTTATTTGGATCCCCTCAATTTCAGCCCCCTGTTATTTGGACCCCCCTCAATTTCAGTCCCCAGTTATTTGGACCCCCTCAATTTCAGCCTCCTGTTATTTGGACCCCCTCAATTTAAGTCCCCCATTATTTTAACCGCCCTCAATTTCAGCCCCCCGTTATTTGGATCCCCTCAATTTCAGCCCCCTGTTATTTGGACCCCCCTCAATTTCAGTCCCCAGTTATTTGGACCCCCTCAATTTCAGCCTCCTGTTATTTGGACCCCCTCAATTTAAGTCCCCCATTATTTTAACCGCCCTCAATTTCAGCCCCCCGTTATTTGGACCCCCCTCAAATTCAGGCCCATTATTTGGACCCCCTCAATTTCAGCCCCCAGTTATTTGGACCCCTCAATTTCAGCCTCCTGTTATTTGGACCCCCTCAATTTCAGCCTCCTGTTATTTGGGCCCCCTCAATTTCAGCCCCCAGTTATTTGGACCCCCTCAATTTCAGCCTCCTGTTATTTGGACCCCCTCAAGTTCAGCTCCGTTATTTTATATTTGCCCGGAGTGTAGAAAATAATTCTAAACTACTCGTCCTGTGAAATTGCTTCTACATTTGTTTTATGTGACTGAGGTCAAAGTCGTATGTTATGAGGCTATGTTCTCTGCAGGTTGAATGTGATCCATTGATAAAGAATAGAGTGTTATCAGGAAAATACTGCATTATGGCCACTAGATGGAGCTGCTAGTCATGGGAAATCATCACTTATTTCATATGATTGTTCTGTGTGAATGGGGACAAAAAAAAAATTTCTTAGGCTATTTTCTCTCCAGGTCGAATGTTATTTATTGATAAAGAATAACACAAATCAGGAAAATACAAAATGATGACCTCTAGAGGGAGCTTATGGTCGTAGCAAATCATTTGCTTTTTTCTTTTTTTTTTTGCTATGATTGTTCTGTGCTAATGGGGGCCAAAAACTGTTCTTCAGCTATTTTCTTTCCAGGTCAAATGGGATTCATTAATAAAGAATAGAGTGTATCAGGCAAATACTGCAATATGGCCACTAGATGGAGCTGCTAGTCATGGGAAACCATCACTTATTTGATATGACCATTCTGTGCAAATGAGGACAAAAACAAATGAATTTAGGCTATTTTCTCTCCAGGTCAAATGTTATTCATTGATAAAGGCGAGAGTGAATCAGGGAATACTGCATTTTATTACCACATATTTATTTTCTATAATTACTTGCTCCATCCAGTGACAAAAATGTGGCACGTTCCTGATTCACTCTATTCTATATGGATGAATAACATTCAAGCCGACAAGATAATAGCTTAATAACATTTGTTTGTATCCCCATTCACACAGAACAATCATAGCAAATATGGGATTGCTTCCTATGACCATCAGCTCCACCTAGTGGCCATAATGCAGTATTTTCCTGATCTACTTATTGGGTATGGGTAAATAACATTCTACCTGTAGAGATAATAGGCTAATAACATTTGCCCCCCCCCCCCCCCATTCAAACAGCATGAATAACCACAGCAAATATGTGACCATGACCGCCATCTAGTGTGCCCAATGTGGTATTTTCCAGATTCTCTCTGATCTTACCAATGAATAACATTCAACCTGGAGAGATAATAGCTTAATAACATAAGCCCATTCACCCAGAAGATCTTAGCAAATATGGGATTGCTTCCTATGACCATCAGCTCCATCTAGTGGCCATAATGCAGTATTTTCCTGATCCACTTACTGTGTATGGATGAATAACATTCTACCTGTTGACATTATAGCCTAATAACATTTGTCCCCCCCTCCCCCATTCACACAGAATGAACAATCGTAGCAAACATGTGACCATGAGCTCCATCTAGTGCCCATAATGTGGTATTTTTCCAATTCACTCTGATCTTATCAATGAATAACATTTAACCTGGATATACACACACACACACATATATATATATATATATATATATATATATACATAGCCACAGCTATATCTACTCTGTGTGATCTCTGCTTTCTTTTTAATTATTGTTTTACCTATTTTCATGTATTTTTTTGTGTCTTGTATTAAACTGCATCATTTTTTCCATAGTATGCTGACATCTAGTGGCAGTTTCTGGCCACTACAACTTGTTTACTATGTGACTTTGGTTTCTCCCTCTGTTCTCCACTTCTGTTTAGCGCTAGTTAGTTCACTCCTAGCTAGAAACCCTCCCCATGTCTTCCAGTAAGTGTTACTTATAGCCCCCCCCCCCCCAATCCATACCAGGCCCTTCAGGTCTAAGGGGCCCCGTGTTGAGGACATGTGGCCTGGTAAGGTTCACTGGCTACCCAACCCCCCCCCCCCCCCGTGCATCCGTGTCTTTATGGACCTTGCTTGGTGCACTGGTCCAAATCATTTGGTGGAGGGTGGGATCATGGGGTGGGGGTTATTTTTCAGGGTTTGGGTTTGGCCCCTTAGTTCCAGTGAAGCTGTATCTGGTTAAAGAGTGAAGCTGTCTGTGGATGGTGGCAAGTCAGCAGGTGCCCATACTGTGTGGAAAGGCTGGCATGCCAATGCGGCATCTAAAGCAGAAAGGTAATGCTGAACTGTGACTACGCTTTGCCGTTCCTCTCTCGCCCTGCCGCCTCACCAGACTAGCTTAAACAAATGCTATTAGGCTATTTTTTTTCTCTCCAGGTCGAATGTTATTCATTAATAAAGAACAGCGCGAATCAGAAAAATACCACACACTGGTGCCCCTTGTGTGCCCGACATGGTTATGTTTTTGCTGATCAGGGAGATTGCGAGTCTACAGACAGCCCCTAGAGGGTGTATCTACAAATATGTAACGCGATAACGGAAATATGGAACAGCAAACAGGCAAAGCTGGAATTTTGCAACAAATTGCTGTAATGGTAAGGCGAAGTGTACGATCGTCTCTATGTAGTCCTGGTGGAGTTCTGTGCTGGAAGCTGAGCTCTGATCCTTTGGATTGGGTTACAGAGAGAGAGGCCATGAGAACGATCCCGGCAGTGCCTGGTATGCGGCACACAAAGGAGCCTCAGTTCTCCCCCCGCAGATATCACACAGGCCCAATCCCCGGATAGATTACAGCGGGTGATAAAGGCAGGGAGGGGCCCCCCGGCCGGCTCTTCATACTCTATGGGAGGAAATGTCTTTATTTTATATAAAAGGCAAGTCAATCCGATCTCCTTCCTCCAATTTCAGCTCCTCTCCTGGACCGAAACGGCTTTCTCCGATTTCACCGCACACTGTGAGCTCATCACCATGTGCATTAGAAGCTGCATCAAGTCAGATAGAGCCCTGCCCCATTAATGGCTGGAGGACATCCAGCATCGTTTAGCCCTTTCCTCCCCAGCCTGACTGTCCCTGGCTCCGCCCCTTTCATTGTTTGGATTTGCGTTGGAGGATCAGCGTCACATGTGGGCGTTTCCTATGCAAATGCAGGCTGCCTAGGAACGCCCACTGCTCTAGATTGACACCCACCCATCAAGGCTTTTTGATATTTGCATAACTCCTCCCACTGCTACCAATCACGAAAGCTTAGCATGGCATGTGGGCGTTACCTATGCAAATACAACCCGTCTACGAATGTCTTCTTCTCCCGACTGACACCCACCCATCAAGGCTTTTTGATATTTGTGTAACTCCTCCCACTGTCCCACTTAGCATCACAAGTGGGTGTTACCTATGCAAATACAACCTACCTAGGAACGCCCACTCCTCCAGATTGACACCCACCTTTCAAGGCTTTTTTTTATATTTGCATAACTCCTCCCACTGCTTCCAATCACGAAGGCTTAGCATTGCATCTGGGCGTTACCTATGCAAATGATGGCTACCTAGAAACGCCCACTCCTCCAGATTGACACCCAACCTTCAAGGTTTTTTTGATATTTGCATAACTCCTCCCACTGCTTTCTATCATGAAGGCTTAGCATTGCATGTGGGCATTACCTATGCAAATGACGGCTGCCTAGAAATGCCCTTTCCTCCAGATTGACACCCACCCATCAGGTTAATTGATATTTGCATAACTCCTCCTACTGCTTCCTATCATGAAGGCTTAGTATTGCATGTGGGCGTTACCTATGCACATGCAGGCTGCCTAGAAACGCCCACTCCTCCAGATTGACACCCACCTATCAGGTTAATTGACATTTGCATAACTCCTCCTACTGCTTCCTATCATGAAGGCTTAGTATTGCATGTGGGCGTTACCTATGCACATGCAGGCTGCCTAGAAACGCCCACTCCTCCAGATTGACACCCACCCTTCAAGGCTTTTTAATATTTGCATAACTCCTCCCACTGCTTCCAATCATGAAGGCTTAGCATGGCATGTCCTATGCAAATGGGGGGCCGCCTAGAAATGCCCACTCCTCCAGATTGACACCCACCCTTGACGGCTTTTTGATATCTGCATAACTCCTCCCACTGCTTCCAATCACGAAGACTCAGCATCGCGTGTGGGCGTTACTTATGCAAATACAACCCGCCTAGGAACGCCCACTCCTCCAGAATGACACCCGCCCATAAATGCGAACCAATCCCGTTCACATATCACGTAGGGGGAACGGGCGTTCACCGCTTGTGATTTTTCCTGAGCGATTTTCACGCGATTTCACGCGCTGCGCACAGGGCAGCCCATTCCCTTCAATGTGCGTTTGTTGCCTAAAAGAACCCGCCCCCGCTCCTTTTTTTGTGTGACTTTGCCGCATAAAAACCGCAGCAGAATCGCACAGCTTTTTGGGGAGTCGTTAAGAATAACGGCACCCAGACGCACGCTGCGTTTTTTTGCCATGATTTGGCGGCGATGCTGCCTGCGATTCCGACTTGCCAAGTGTGAGTGCCGCCCAATAATCTATTATATATAAACATTGTAACGTTTCTTTAAATCAACTCATAACGTTCACAAAATCTTTAGCCCCTCCCCCCCGTTCACACATCAAGTCGCATGACAAGTCGCGCCCTGTTTGCCGCTGTGGAACCGTTCGCCGATCAAAGAGACCTCAGAGCCGTTCATTCGTTACAAATGAAGTCTCTACAGATAATTTATAATTATTTGGAGATGTGAGGACGTCATGTGACTGGGGAGAGAACACAGAAGATTTTGTGCTCGCAAAGCGCCGGCCCCTCCCCCCCCCCCCCAGATTGTCCCCCTTTTAGGTCGCAGTAGATGGACACCAAAGGGGGTCAGGTGGAGTGGAGGCTGGTGCTCAAAATGTTTTTTTTGGGGGGCGGGAGGGGGAGGTGCCAACCAACAAACAAAAACATAAATTGCAGCCACTGTGCCCATCATATGCAGACTCTGTGCCCATCATATGCAGACTCCGTGCCCATCATATACAGGTTCTGTGCCCACCGTATGCAGCCACTGTGCCCATCATATGCAGACTCTGTGCCCATCATATGCAGACTCTGTGCCCATCATATGCAGACTCCATGCCCATCATATACAGGTTCTGTGCCCACCGTATGCAGCCACTGTGCCCAGTGCCCATCATATGCAGCCACTGTGCCCATCATATACAGACTCTGTGCCCATCATATGCAGCCACTGTGCCCATCATATGCAGCCAACTGTGCCCATCATATGCAGCCAACTGTGCCCATCATATGCAGACTCTGTGCCCATCATATACAGGTTCTGTGCCCACCATATGCAGCCACTGTGCCCATCGTATGCAGCCACTGTGCCCAGTGCCCATCATATGCAGCCACTGTGCCCATCATATACAGACTCTGTGCCCATCATATGCAGCCACTGTGCCCATCATATGCAGACTCTGTGCCCATCATATGCAGCCAACTGTGCCCATCATATGCAGACTCTATGCCTATCATATGCAGCCAACTGTGCCTATCATATGCAGACTCTGTGCCCATCATATGCAGACTCTGTGCCCAGCAAAAGCAGCCACCTATGTCCATCATATGCAAACTCTGTGCCCAGCAAAAGCTGCCACCTATGTCCATCATATGCAGACTCTGTGCCCATCATATGCAGCCAATTGTGCCCATCATATGCAGACTCTGTGCCCATCATATGCAGACTCTGTGCCCAGCAAAAGCAGCCACCTATGTCCATCATATGCAGACTCTGTGCCCATCATATGCAGACTCTGTGCCCAGCAAAAGCAGCCACCTATGTCCATCATATGCAGCCAACTGTGCCCATCATATGCAGACTCTGTGCCTATCATATGCAGCCAACTGTGTCTATCATATGCAGACTCAGTGCCCATCATATGCAGCCAACTGTGCCCATCATATGCAGACTCTGTGCCCATCATATGCAGACTCTGTGCCCAGCAAAAGCAGCCACCTATGTCCATCATATGCAGACTCTGTGCCCATCATATGCAGCTAACTGTGCCCATCATATGCAGACTCTGTGCCTAGCAAAAGCAGCCACCTATGTCCATCATATGCAAACTCTGTGCCCATCATATGCAGCCAACTGTGCCCATCATATGCAGACTCTGTGTCCATCATATACAGGTTCTGTGCCCACCATATGCAGCCACTGTGCCCATCGTATGCAGCCACTGTGCCCAGTGCCCATCATATGCAGCCACTGTGCCCATCATATACAGACTCTGTGCCTATCATATGCAGCCAACTGTGCCTATCATATGCAGACTCAGTGCCCATCATATGTAGCCAACTGTGCCCATCATATGCAGACTCTGTGCCCATCATATGCAGACTCTGTGCCCAGCAAAAGCAGCCACCTATGTCCATCATATGCAAACTCTGTGTCCAGCAAAAGCTGCCACCTATGTCCATCATATGCAGACTCTGTGCCCATCATATGCAGCCAATTGTGCCCATCATATGCAGACTCTGTGCCCAGCAAAAGCAGCCACCTATGTCCATCATATGCAGCCAACTGTGCCCATCATATGCAGACTCTGTGCCTATCATATGCAGCCAACTGTGTCTATCATATGCAGACTCTGTGCCCATCATATGCAGACTCTGTGCCCA
>NW_027507791.1:37664138-37726638 GCF_037356315.1 Lithobates pipiens | reverse complement strand
ATCCCCAATCCCTACACCCCACATCCCTACTACTCCCAAATCCCTACACCCCACATCCCTACCACTCCCTACACCCCACATCCCTACTACACCAACCCCTACACCCCACATCCCTACTACTCACCACTCCCTACTATCCCTAATCCCTACACCCCACATCCCTACTACTCCCTACACCCCACATCCCTACCACTCCCTACACCCCACATCCCTACTACTCCCTACACCCCACATCCCTACTACCTCAACCCCTACACCCCACATCCCTACTACTCACCGCTCCCTACTACTCCCAAATCCCTACACCCCACTTCCCTACTACTCATCGCTCCCTATTACCCCCAATCCCTACACCCCACATGCCTACTACTCCCAAATCCCTACACCAACATCCCTACTACTCCCTGCTCCCTACTATCCCAATCCCTACACCCCTCATCCCTACTACTCTCTGCTCCCTACTACCCCAATCTCTATTACTCCCAAATCCCTACACCAACATCCCTACTAGTCGCCGTTCCCTACTACCCCCAATCCCTATACCCCACATCCCTACTACTCTCCGCTCCCTACTACCCCCAATTCCTACACCCCACATCCCTACTACCCCCGATCCCTACACCCCACATCCCTACTACTCACCGCTCCCTACTACCACCAATCCCTACACCCCACATCCCTCCTTCCCCCGATCCCTACACTCAACATCCCTACATCCCACTTTGCTACTACTCACCGCTTCCTACTATCCACAATCCCTACACCCACATCCCTACTACTCACAAATCCCTACACCCCACATCCCTACTACTCCCTACACCCCACATCCCTACTACTCACAAATCCCTACACCCCACATCCCTACTACTCCCTACACGCCACATTCCTACCACTCATCGCTCTCAACTACCCCCAATCCCTACACCCCACATCCCTACTACCCCCGATCCCTACACCCCACATCGCTACATCCCACATCCCTATTACTCATCGATCCCTACTATCCACAATCCCTACACCCCACATCCCTACTACTCACCGGTCCCTACTACCCCCATCCCTACACCCCACATCCCTACTACTCACCGCTCCCTACTACCTCCAATCCCTACACGCCCCATCCCTACTACTCACTGCTCCCTACTACCTCCAATCCCTACAACCCACATCATTACTACCCCTGATCCCTACACCCCACATCTCTACATCCCTCATCCCTATTACTCATCGATCCCTACTATCCACAATCCCTAGACCCCACATCCCTACTACTCACCGGTCCCTACTACCCCCATCCCTACTACTCACCGCTCCCTACTACCTCCAATCCCTACACCCCCATCCCTACTACTCACTGCTCCCTACTACCTCCAATCCCTACAACCCACATCATTACTACCCCTGATCCCTACACCCCACATCCCTACTACTCACTGCTCCCTACTATCCCCAATCCCTACATCCCACATCCCTACTACCCCTGATCCCTACACCCCACATCCCTACTACCTCCAATACCTACACCCCACATCTCTACTACCCCTGATCCCTACACCCCACATCCCTACTACTCACGCTCCCTACTATCCTCAATCCCTACATCCCACATCCCTACTACCCCGATCCCTACTACTCACCACTTCCTACTACCCCCAATCCCTACTACTCACCGCTTCCTACTACCACCAATCCCTACACCCCACATCCCTACTATTCACCGCTCCTTACTACCCCCAATCTCTACTACTCAATGCTCTCTACTACTCCGATCCCTACACCCCACATCCATACTATCCCTGACCCCTACATCCCACATCCCTACAACCCTGATCCCTACACCCCACATCCCTACTAACCCCGATCCCTACTACCCCACATCCCGCATCCCTACTACCCAGATCCCTACACCCCACATCCCTACTCTGCCTGATCCCTACTCCCTCCGATTATCCCATCACTGAGCCCTCTAGAGATCTGCAGAGCATTGCTCCGTCTCTCATTGGTCAGGCTGTAATTGGGTCACTGGTTGCAGGTTACGCTGTTTGTGGGTCGGAGAATGGAATTCATTATGGTACAAAGTGTCTCCAGTCCCCATTGATGAGGAGGAGACGAGTCATTAGGGGCTCTTTGTTTTCTCTTCTTCTTCATGTTCTCCCCGACAGAGACATAAATCTGCCTCGCCTAAAGTATCTGTCCACCCAGAGTCCTCCAGAAGAGCATTTCAGGAGAGAAGAGTCATAGAGGAAGGAGCAGAGTCCTCCAGAAGAGCATTTCAGGAGATGAGAGGAGAGGAGAGTTACAGAGGAAGGAGCAGAGTCCTCCAGCAGTGCAGAGTATTTCAGGAGAGGAGAATTATAGAGGAAGGAGCTGAGTCCTCCAGCAGTGCAGAGTATTTCAGGAGAGGAGAATTATAGAGGAAGGAGCTGAGTCCTCCAGCAGTGCAGAGTATTTCAGGAGAGGAGAGTCATAGAGGAAGGAGAGGAGTCCCCCTGCAGTGCAGAGTATTTCAGGAGAGGAGAGTCATAGAGGAAGGAGAGGAGTTCTCTAGCAGTGCAGAGTATTTCAGGAGAGGAGAGTCATAGAGGAAGGAGAGGAGTCCTCCAGCAGATGTTGGGTTTGTTGCATAGAATGTCCTCTTGGATTTGCAGTAATAATGATTCATAGAAGGTCTTTGTGGATCTCCTCTCCTCGGGTCAGGTTGGGTCTCCTCTCCCTATGAAGGGGGTCAGTAGCGCTCTCACCCTTGCAGCAATGTGGTCTCGCCCGTCTCTGGAATGCGGGTGTGCGGGGTCAACGCTGGGACACAAAACATTTTTCTCACGCAGAACCGAGATGCCTCCACCCCGCGGCGGGTACCTCGGTGTGCCTCCTGTGCCCCGCAAGGCTTCTCTCCAGATTTCATACCATTTTATATTTATTCCACATCAAGTCTCTAACCTGTCTACATTTTCACCTCCTTTCCCGTCTCCTCCTCTCCCTCAATATGCCAATTAAATTCTTTTCATTTTCATTACCTGATTTTAGGTTTTCGGTGATGTCTTCACCGGCTCTCTGTGCTTCTCTATGCAATGGAGGAAGATCGTGGCGGGTGGGAGGGTCCAGCAGGGGGCAGTACACAGCTTACTGGAAACATCTTAGTACTCCTTTCAGCCCCGGTGGAAGAAGTGCACCAACCCTTAGCGGGCATTATTATAATGCTTTGATGGGTGGGTGTCGGTTTGGAGGGGTGGGTGTCAGTTTGGAAGAGTGGGCGTCGGTTTGGAGGAGTGGGCGTCCCTAGGCAGGCTGTATTTGCATAGATCACGCCGATATGTGATGGTGACTCCATGCCACACCCGGGTGAGAAACGTTCGATATCACAGGAATGTGCTGAAGGTAATACTACTCAGTACCCAATAGTAGCGTTATATCAAAGAAAACAGCCACCATGCCAAGTAGTGAAGAGCGAACCTAATATATTGTCACCCATTGGCAACTAGGCGAACATAACACGGATTAACAATGGCAATAACAACAGTGGCGGCTGGTGCTCAAAATTTTTGGAGGGGCACAGACAAACTGAAAAAATGAAACCCCATCAAATGCTGCCACTGTGCCCATTAGTCGCAGCCACTGTGCCCTTTAGACACAGCCACTGTGCCCATCAAACGCAGCCACTTTGCCCATCAATTGCTGCCACTGTGCCCATCAAATGTAGCCACTGTGCCATTAAACGCAGCCACTGTGCCCAGCAAATGCAGCCACTGTCCCCATCAGTTGCTGCCACTGTGCCATCAAACACAGCCACTGTGCCCATCAAATGTAGCCACTGTGCCCATCAAATGTAGCCACTGTGCCCATCAATTGCCGCCACTCTACCATCAAACACAGCCACTGTGCCCATCAATTGCTGCCACTGTACCATCAAACACAGCCACTGTGCCATTAAACGCTGCCACTGTGCCCATCAATTGCTACCACTGTGTCACCAAACACAGCCACTGTGCCATGAAATGCTGCCACTGTGCCCATCAAATGCAGTCTCTCTGCCCATCAATTGCCATCACTGTACCATCAAACGCAGCCACTGTACCCATCAAATGCAGCCACTCTGCCCATCAATTGCCATCACTGTACCATCAAACGCAGCCACTGTGCTCATCAATTGCTGCCACTGTGCCATCAAATACAGCCACTGTGCCATCAAACGCAGCCACTGTGCCCATCAAACGCAGCCACTGTACCATCAATTGGCGCCACTGTACCATCAAACGCAGCCACTGTGCCCATCAATTGCTGCCACTGTGCCATCAAATGCAGCCACTGTGCCCATCAATTGCCGCCACTGTGCCCATCAAATGCAGCCACTGTGCCCATCAATTGCTGCTATGGTGCCATCAAACACAGCCACTGTGCCCATCAAATGTAGCCACTGTGCCCATTAATTGCCATCACTGTACCATCAAATGCAGCCACTCTGCCCATCAAACGCAGCCACTGTACCATCAAACGCAGCCACTGTGCCCATCAATCGCTGCCACTGTGCCACCAAACACAGCCACTGTGCCATGAAAGAGTTAGCATAGGTGCTTTCCAAGTTTGGAATAAGTGCAGTATGGATTGAGTCAGTGGCGGCCCGTCCAATAGGGGCACAGGACACGCCCCCGTCGCCACACCCCCTTAAAGGAGAATTAACCAAAAAAAAAGAAGGTTAATTAAATCCACAGGGACTTATTTTTTTACCACTACTATTCCTTTATATTGGCTTCTAAAAATGTACAAATGAAGCAATTTAGAATTCGGATGAAAGGTTTAGTGCCGGGAAACACCTTTTGAAAGATATAAAAAGTGCATTTTATATACAACTATATGGATCAGACCAAAATGAGGGACACATGAGGTGGAATGAGGGACAGAGGGACATTTCTTCAAATCAGGGATAGTCCCTCCAAATCTGGGGCAGTCCCTCCAAATCAGGGGCAGTCCCTCCAAATCAGGGGCAATCCCTCCAAATCAGGGGCAGTCCCTCCAAATCAGGGACAGTCCCTCCAAATCTGGGGCAGTCCCTCCAAATCAGGGAAAGTCCCTCCAAATCAGGGATAGTCCCTCCAAATCTGGGGCAGTCCCTCCAAATCAGGGACAGTCCCTCCAAATCATGGGGCAGTCCCTCCAAATCAGGGACAGTCCCTCCAAATCATGGGGCAGTCCCTCCAAATCTGGGGCATTCCCTCCAAATCTGGGGCAGTCCCTCCAAATCAGGGATAGTCCCTCCAAATCTGGGGCAGTCCCTCCAAATCTTGGGAAGTCCCTCCAAATCAGGGGCAGTTGGGAGCTATGGGTATGGTCTCCCGCTGGCAGGCAAGTATTCATACAGAGATACGTGCTCTCTAGCTCCCTCGGTGCCAAAAGTAAGAACTTTTCCATGCAGTTTAATAAAAATCCCTCTCTCCTCTCCTCCTACTACACATATTGGAATATGTGGTGTAGCCATTATAGTGTAGCCATTATATGGCTACCGTCTCAAACTACAACTCCCAACATTCTCAATGCTCTACATAGAAGTTTATGGGCTTGCAAGGCTTTAGCTCCCCCCCCCCCCCCTGCTGGTCAGAGGAGGATGGTGCAGCATAAAGTCAATATCTTGGTAGAGGCCGAGAAGAATAAAGTGCAATGTCTCCATCTCCATATTTCTGTAGCCCGGCCACTTCCATTCCACTCACAATATTTTACCACTACTGAAGAATCTTCTAATTTAGATTTATAGGATAAATTCCAGAAGGACTTTGTATATATTATTCACACCTCATCAGCATTCCGCAGCCAGTGGGAGAAGGTAGATATTCCCATCGGTGATAAGACCTCTGTGGGTGGATGTGGGTCTCCCGGCGGTCCGATTCCACCACGCGGCATTTCTGCGCTGAGATATGGGGGCTGATTCTTATCAATTCATAATCCATGACCCGCTCATTAATGGGAGCCGATCTTTTCAAAATACCCTTTTCACCAGATTGAGAAAGGTCGTGATGTCTCCTAATGTACTTTATTTTCTGCTGATACCTTGGAAAAGGTTATGCCGACTCAGCTGACAGTCGGGCCAATCAGCATCTGTTCTTAACTATAGGCATTGACAGCCAGGAGCACGCAGCTTCTATCAATGTGAGTATAGAGATCAATGAGGGTACAGAAATCAATGCAGGTATAGAAATCAATGCAGGTACAGAGATCAATGCGGGTACAGAGATCAATGCAGGTATAGAAATCAATGCAGGTACAGCGATCAATGCGGGTACAGAGATCAATGTATGTATAGAGATCAATGCAGGTACAGAGATCAATGCAGGTACGGAGATCAATGCGGGTATAGAGATCAATGCAGGTACGGAGATCAATGCGGGTACAGAGATCAATGCAGGTACAGCGATCAATGCGGGTACAGAGATCAATGTATGTATAGAGATCAATGCAGGTACAGAGATCAATGCGGGTACAGAGATCAATGCGGGTACAGAGATCAATGCAGGTACAGAGATCAATGCAGGTACGGAGATCAATGCGGGTACAGAAATCAATGCAGGTATAGAAATCAATGCAGGTACAGAGATCAATGCGGGTACAGAGATCAATGCAGGTATAGAAATCAATGCAGGTACAGAGATCAATGCAGGTACAGCGATCAATGCGGGTACAGAGATCAATGTATGTATAGAGATCAATGCAGGTACAGAGATCAATGCAGGTACAGAGATCAATGCGGGTACAGAGATCAATGCGGGTACAGAGATCAATGTATGTATAGAGATCAATGCAGGTACAGAGATCAATGCGGGTACAGAGATCAATGTATGTATAGAGATCAATGCAGGTATAGAAATCAATGCGGGTACAGAGATCAATGCAGGTACAGAGATCAATGCGGGTATAGAGATCAATGCAGGTACAGAGATCAATGCAGGTACGGAGATCAATGCGGGTACAGAGATCAATGCGGGTACAGAGATCAATGCGGGTACAGAGATCAATGTATGTATAGAGATCAATGCAGGTACAGAGATCAATGCGGGTACAGAGATCAATGAGGGTATAGAGATCAATGAGGGTATAGAGATCAATGCAGGTACAGAGATCAATGCGGGTATAGAGATCAATGCGGGTACAGAGATCAATGCGGGTATAGAGATCAATGCAGGTACAGAGATCAATGCGGGTATAGAGAATATGCGGGTACAGAGATCAATGCGGGTACAGAGATTAATGCGGATATAGAGATCAATGCGGGTACAGAGATCAATGCGGGTACAGAGATCAATATGGGTACAGAGATAAATGCGGGTATAGAGATCCAGGGGGGTATAGAGATCAATGGGGGTATAGAGATCCAGGGGGGTATAGAGATCAAGGCGGGTACAGAGAAACACTCCTAAACCTTGTGTACAATGCAAGGTCCATAAAGACATGGATGAGCGAGTTTGGGGTGGAGGAACTTGATTGGTCTGCACAGAGTCCTGACCTCAACCCGATGGAACACCTTTGGGATGAATTGAAGCGGAGACTGCGAGCCGGGCCTTCTCATCCAACATCAGTGCCTGACCTCACAAATGCGCTTCTGGAAGAATGGTCACACATTCCCATAGACACACTCCTAAACCTTGTGGACGGCCTTCCCAGAAGAGTTGAAGTTGTTATAGCTGCAAAGGGCGGGCCAACTCAATATTGAACCCAACGGACTATGACTGGGATACCATTATAGCTGGATGTTATTTATTCATGCATAGTAGAGTAAATCAGTAAAATGATACATTAAAGGTGCTGCTGGTCATAGAAAATAAATAGTATGATTGTCAGCTCCATCTAGTGGCCATAAAGATGTATTACGCCACTATTTTTAATGAAGGAATGACATTTGACGTGGACAGAAATTAGCCTAATACCTTCTTTTTTTTTTTTTTTTTTTGCCCCCATTTGCACAGAACGAATGTACACTTGTACCGAATGACCGTCTCTGCCTTTTTTTTTTTTTAAATAAAAATACGCCGCTTTCTGATTGGTCCTTTTGAAAATAAATTGGTACAATAAACTTTGTAACAGACGTTTCCCCATCTATCATTTTCCGGCTGCCGACCTTTGCCATGTCTGCCTTCTCCGGTAGCACTGTCAGTACCGTACAGGCTTCAGGATGTGCCAAGAATGCGCGGTAATAAGATTATTTGTGAAATGCAAAACACGACCGGTCCTCTTCAATCCCGGGGAGGGATAAAAAGGATTCAGATCTCCAGAGGAGACCACCAAGCTCAGCCCGCGACCGAGACCTTCCCAGCCGCCTCGACCCTCAAATCTCATTAACATTCAGCGCTCCTGCGCCGAGAGGCATCGCCAAGGGAACCCGGGCAGCCATCTCTGCAAGCGCAGGGGGGGGGGTGGGGGGGGGGGGTGGAGGGTTAACGACGCCAACTTCTACAAATCTTTCATGTGAAAAGGCCGAGTCCTGGCCGTGGAAAGCAGAGCTCAATCCGGGAGCTTCTACCCAACAACGCTCAACCTTCCCGTTCCTCCACCTTCAAAGGGCTCATCACCATCTCCAATCCAAGCTCTGGATTGTTTTCCTTCAAAGATCTTTCACAGAAATCGTTCCTCTCCCCCCTCCCACTGGAGTTTATTTATGAAAAATTTAAATTTCAGTAAACTCGAAACCCCCAAAAAATTGGGGGATCAAACCTGAACCCAGGCTGGTTCTACTAATGGTCACAATCACCAGAATTGCCATCGGTGTGGCTCATGACAGATCAGCGGTTCTCCACCCGAGAAGAGCAATAATTCTAGCCCTAGACCTCCTCTATAACACAAAACGTGCAACCTGTAGAAATTTTTAAACGTCGCCTATGGAGATTTTTAAGGGTGAAAGTTTGTCGCTGTTCCACGAGCGGGTGCAATTTTGAAGTGTGACATGTTGGGTATCAATTTACTTGGTGTAACATCATGGCAGACAGGTCACAGACAGTAGGCACTTGGCTGGCAGGCAGACAGGTCACAGACAGTAGGCACTTGGCTGGCAGGCAGACAGGTCACAGACAGTAGGCACTTGGCTGGCAGGCAGACAGGTCACAGACAGTAGGCACTTGGCTGGCAGGCAGACAGGTCACAGACAGTAGGCACTTGGCTGGCAGGCAGACAGGTCACAGACAGTAGGCACTTGGCAGGCAGGCAGACAGGTCACAGACAGTAGGCACTTGGCAGGCAGGCAGACAGGTCACAGACAGTAGGCACTTGGCAGGCAGGCAGACAGACAGGTCACAGACAGTAGGCACTTGGCTGGCAGGCAGACAGACAGGTCACAGACAGTAGGCACTTGGCTGGCAGGCAGACAGGTCACAGACAGTAGGCACTTGGCTGGCAGGCAGGCAGACAGGTCACAGACAGTAGGCACTTGGCTGGCAGGCAGACAGGTCACAGACAGTAGGCACTTGGCAGGCAGGCAGACAGGTCACAGACAGTAGGCACTTGGCTGGCAGGCAGACAGACAGGTCACAGACAGTAGGCACTTGGCTGGCAGGCAGACAGGTCACAGACAGTAGGCACTTGGCTGGCAGGCAGGCAGACAGGTCACAGACAGTAGGCACTTGGCTGGCAGGCAGACAGGTCACAGACAGTAGGCACTTGGCAGGCAGGCAGACAGGTCACAGACAGTAGGCACTTGGCAGGCAGGCAGACAGGTCACAGACAGTAGGCACTTGGCTGGCAGGCAGACAGGTCACAGACAGTAGGCACTTGGCAGGCAGGCAGACAGGTCACAGACAGTAGGCACTAGGCAGGCAGACAGGTCACAGACAGTAGGCACTTGGCTGGCAGGCAGACAGGTCACAGACAGTAGGCACTTGGCAGGCAGGCAGACAGGTCACAGACAGTAGGCACTTGGCTGGCAGGCAGACAGGTCACAGACAGTAGGCACTTGGCTGGCAGGCAGACAGGTCACAGACAGTAGGCACTTGGCTGGCAGGCAGACAGGTCACAGACAGTAGGCACTTGGCTGGCAGGCAGACAGGTCACAGACAGTAGGCACTTGGCAGGCAGGCAGACAGGTCACAGACAGTAGGCACTTGGCAGGCAGGCAGACAGGTCACAGACAGTAGGCACTTGGCTGGCAGGCAGACAGGTCACAGACAGTAGGCACTTGGCAGGCAGGCAGACAGGTCACAGACAGTAGGCACTTGGCTGGCAGGCAGACAGGTCACAGACAGTAGGCACTTGGCAGGCAGGCAGACAGGTCACAGACAGTAGGCACTTGGCAGGCAGGCAGACAGGTCACAGACAGTAGGCACTTGGCTGGCAGGCAGACAGGTCACAGACAGTAGGCACTTGGCTGGCAGGCAGGCAGACAGGTCACAGACAGTAGGCACTTGGCTGGCAGGCAGACAGGTCACAGACAGTAGGCACTTGGCAGGCAGGCAGACAGGTCACAGACAGTAGGCACTTGGCTGGCAGGCAGACAGACAGGTCACAGACAGTAGGCACTTGGCTGGCAGGCAGACAGGTCACAGACAGTAGGCACTTGGCTGGCAGGCAGGCAGACAGGTCACAGACAGTAGGCACTTGGCTGGCAGGCAGACAGGTCACAGACAGTAGGCACTTGGCAGGCAGGCAGACAGGTCACAGACAGTAGGCACTTGGCAGGCAGGCAGACAGGTCACAGACAGTAGGCACTTGGCTGGCAGGCAGACAGGTCACAGACAGTAGGCACTTGGCAGGCAGGCAGACAGGTCACAGACAGTAGGCACTAGGCAGGCAGACAGGTCACAGACAGTAGGCACTTGGCTGGCAGGCAGACAGGTCACAGACAGTAGGCACTTGGCAGGCAGGCAGACAGGTCACAGACAGTAGGCACTTGGCTGGCAGGCAGACAGGTCACAGACAGTAGGCACTTGGCTGGCAGGCAGACAGGTCACAGACAGTAGGCACTTGGCAGGCAGGCAGACAGGTCACAGACAGTAGGCACTTGGCTGGCAGGCAGACAGGTCACAGACAGTAGGCACTTGGCAGGCAGGCAGACAGGTCACAGACAGTAGGCACTTGGCAGGCAGGCAGACAGGTCACAGACAGTAGGCACTTGGCTGGCAGGCAGACAGGTCACAGACAGTAGGCACTTGGCAGGCAGGCAGACAGGTCACAGACAGTAGGCACTTGGCTGGCAGGCAGACAGGTCACAGACAGTAGGCACTTGGCAGGCAGGCAGACAGGTCACAGACAGTAGGCACTTGGCAGGCAGGCAGACAGGTCACAGACAGTAGGCACTTGGCTGGCAGGCAGACAGGTCACAGACAGTAGGCACTTGGCTGGCAGGCAGACAGGTCACAGACAGTAGGCACTTGGCTGGCAGGCAGACAGGTCACAGACAGTAGGCACTTGGCTGGCAGGCAGACAGGTCACAGACAGTAGGTACTTGGCAGGCAGGCAGACAGGTCACAGACAGTAGGCACTTGGCTGGCAGGCAGACAGGTCACAGACAGTAGGCACTTGGCTGGCAGGCAGACAGGTCACAGACAGTAGGCACTTGGCTGGCAGGCAGACAGGTCACAGACAGTAGGCACTTGGCTGGCAGGCAGACAGGTCACAGACAGTAGGCACTTGGCTGGCAGGCAGACAGGTCACAGACAGTAGGCACTTGGCTGGCAGGCAGACAGGTCGCAGACAGTAGGCACTTGGTGAGCTGGCGGGTCACAGGCAAGACACAAAGCAGGGTCAGGCACAGAGCAGCAGACAGGAGGGTAGTCAGGTTCAGGCCAGAGTTGATAACGGTAAAGCAGACTGGCAGAAGAGTCGGGCAGAGATGTTGTGAACGGGCAAGCCAGGGATTGGTTCAGGCAGAGATCAAGCATGGTCAGACGGATCTGGACAGCAAGAGTTGATCAAACACAGAAAATGGTAGCATATTAGCAGAACGCACAGCAGTGCGGCTTTGAAATTGCAATTTCAAAGCCGCAGATCAGTGCGATTTGCACCTTTTGATTTCATTGTAGCTTGTGGCTTCAGTTAACAGAAGTCTGCAAGTCGCACTGAAATGGGAAAGAATAGTAAAGCGGGAACGTTGTTTAAAGTCGCTGCCACATGCAATTTGGAACTGTCAAATCGTTTGACAAATCGCACCAGTGTGAACCAGGGCTTAATTCTGCAGAACTGCATTCCCCCATGTTCCCACTGAAAAAAGCCCTGCCCCTCAGTTATGCTGGGTTGGAAATTCCACAGCCTCAGCCGATTGGTCGATGATGTTGGTCAATGACATCCTAATACGGGCCATGTGGTCATATTTGGGTAGGGCCTTCCACGGCCGTAGCTGGTTGGGCCAGTGGCCTGCCATCATGTGACAGTTTCCCGTGATTTTCCCCCCCAACATTTAGCTCACCCGTTCCTAAAACGCGCATTTTTTTTAATTGCCTACTGTATGAAAAGTGTATAAATCCTAGGTGAAAATGTTGGGTCTTGGGTGAAAACATTGATAAATAGACCCCAATAATATCAATTTGAATCGTAAACTTCAGAGTAAAATAAAACGGACCCAGAACCGTTATAAAAAAAGTTCCTGGCCCGGTGTTCTGCTGATTGGATTTGGTCATGGCCAAGTCATCCCAGGTGTGGAGGAAAGGGTGAAGGTTGTGATTCAATCTTGTCTTGGGTCTAATTGCCTCTTATGTGAAAAGAGTGTAAATCCTAGATGAAAATGTTGGGCCTTGGGTGAAAATGTTGGTTCTTGGGTGAAAATGTTGGTTCTTGGGTGAAAATGTTGGGCCTTGGGTGAAAATGTTGGGCCTTGGGTGAAAATGTTGCTTCTTGGGTGAAAATGTTGGGCCTTGGGTGAAAATGTTGCTTCTTGGGTGAAAATGTTGATAACTAGACCCCAGAACCATTATAGCTCCCTCTAGAAATTTTTGCTGGCCCAGTCTTGTGCTGATTGGTCCTGCCTTTAGATCATGTTGATACTAGACCCCAGAACCATTATAGCCCCCTCTAGAAATTTTTGCTGGCCCAGTCTTGTGCTGATTGGTCCTGACTTTAGATCATGGCCAAGTCATCCCAGGTGTGGAGGAAAGGGTGAAGGTTGTGATTCAATCTTGTCTTGGGTCTAATTGCCTCTTATGTGAAAAGAGTGTAAATCCTAGGTGAAAATGTTGGGTCTTGGGTGAAAATGTTGGGTCTTGGGTGAAAATGTTGGGTCTTGGGTGAAAATGTTGGTTCTTGGGTGAAAATGATGATACTAGACCCCAGAACCATTATAGCCCCCTCTAGAAATTTTTGCTGGCCCAGTCTTGTGCTGATTGGTCCTGACTTTAGGTCATGGCCAAGTCATCCCAGGTGTTCAGGAAAGGGTGAAGGTCGTGATTCAATCTTGTCTTGGGTCTAATTGCCTCTTATGTGAAAAGAGTGTAAATCCTAGGTGAAAATGTTGGGTCTTGGGTGAAAATGTTGGGTCTTGGGTGAAAATGTTGATACTAGACCCCAGAACCATTATAGCCCCCTCTATAAATTTTTGCTGGCCCAGTCTTGTGCTGATTGGTCCTGAATTTAGGTCTTGGCCAAGTCATCCCAGGTGTGGAGGAAAAGGGCGAAGGTTGTGTTTTTCGATCTTGTACAATTGCCGTTATCTTTCACTCCGGACCACCAAAGCTTCTCCTTCCGCTTTCAGAATTCTTCAAAAGATCTTGGAGTTTTGTTTTTTTGGTGCCCTGCTGGTGGGACAACAAAACGTTCATACACGGACCTCCCCAAATATTTCATATCAAGCCGACTAGACTTTGTCCTCTCCACAGCGGGATCCTTCCCGACAGAAGTCTTCTGAAGTGGGAACACGAAGTTCTGGAGCTGAAAGCCAAGTTTAGGTTTATATTATATACAAAGCAACCGAAGATATGAACACAACAGACCCAGAACCCCAGAGATCTCCCGGACTTTCCATAAACAAGAACCGGAGGGACAATTACTTTTTCAAAGAGTATCGAAAAAAACATTTCCTTGGAAAACAGATGAAAGGGGGTGGTTAAAAGGGACATGGACTCCTTTTATAGATGATATTTCTTCATTTTTATTTGTTTCAGAACAAATAGACGGTATTTAAAGGGACGCATTTTGAGTCAGTTGATGCTGTAAAGAAGAAAATGCGTTGAAACAGGTGACAGAGATTGATTTTCTCCATGCCTTTGACCAATGGAAAACAAGACCGCAGCAATGTATTAGTTCAAATGGGGAATCTATTAACCACTTAAGGACCGCCTCACGTCGATATACGTTGGCAGAATGGCAGGGCTGGGCACAATCACGTAGCGGTAGGTGCTTCTTTAAGTGCTCAGCCGTGGATCGGGAGCGCGCCGCTGGTGTCCCGGTCCTGTGCTCCGTGACCGCGGGACCAGCGGACCCGATCGCCACTGGTGTCCCACGATCGGGTCACAGAGCTGAAGAATGAGGAGAGGTCTGTGTAAACAAACATCTCCCCGTGCTTCTCTGTGTGGCTGTCACCGATCGTCTGTTCCCTTTTATAGGGAAGGACGATCAGTGATGTCATATGCCAGGCCACGCCCCCCCTACAATAAAAAAAAAACACATAACGTCATACATAACCCCTACACTGCCCCCTAGTGGTTAACTTCTTCACTGCCAGTGTAATTTACACAGGAATCAGTGCATTTAAATAGCACTGATTGCTGTATAAATGACAATGGTCCTAAAAATGTGTCAAAAATGTCCGATGTGTCCGCTATGTCGTCGCAGTCACAATAAAAATCGCTGATCGCCGCCATTACTAGTAAAAAAAAAAAAAAATATATATATATATAAAAATGCTATAAAACTAACCCCTATTTTATAAACGCTATAACTTTTGCGTGAACCTATCAATAATCGCTAATTGCGATTTTTTTTTACCAAAAATATGTAGAATACTTATCGACCTAAACTGAGAAAAAAAAAAAAAGTTTTTTATATATTTTTGGGGGATATTTATTATAGCAAAAAGTAAAAAATATTGCAATTTTTTTCAAAATTGGCGCTCTCTTTGTTTATAGCGCAAAAAATAAAAACCGCAGAGATGATCAAATACCACCAAAAGAAAGCTCTATTTGTGGGAAAAAAAAAAGGACGCCAATTTTGTTTGGGAGCCACGTCGCACGACCGCGCAATTGTCAGTTAAAGCGACGCAGTGCCGAATTGCAAAAAGGGGCCCGGTCCTTTGGCTGCAAATTGGTCCGGGGCTTAAGTGGTTAAAGGGGGACGAGCATTAAATTTGTAATACATTCCGGACTGCCTGCCGTCATTATGCTGTCCGCTTTCAGGTAAAAGTGGTCTCTGCAGGGGATTCGCCGCAAGATCACTTTTATCAGAGGCGGAAGAGAGGGCCCCCCCGTCGTGCTCCGGTGCCCTCCACCGTTTACCGGCGGAGGCGGTCGGGTCCTGTGTCTTGTTGGGTATGGAGCTGAGTGAGGGGAAGATGGGGCCCCCCCACCCGTCTCCATACCATTGCAGGTCAAAAAGACCTCAGATCTCATATTTACACAAAAAAAATGTAAATAATGAATGCAATAATTAAAAAACAAAATGTTTAAAACAAAAAAAAATAAATAAAAATGTTCCTTTAAGAGCTATTTTATTCATATTTACACTAAAATGTAATAATAATTAAAAAAAAATGTTGTTTAAAAAAATAAAAATGTTCCTTTTAAAAGCTATGGGTGGAAGTGACGTTTTGACGTCGCTCCCGCCCATAGCTCTTCAACAAAAATAAATTAAATAAAAATTTTATTTTAAGAGCTATGGGAGGAAGCAACATCAAAACGTCCGCCCAAAGCTCTTAAAAAGGAACCTTTTTTTTTTAACCACTTCCCGCCCAAGACAGTCATATGACGTCCTGGACTTTCAGTGGGAATATCTGAATGATGGGTGTAGCCGCATTCTTTTTTTTTCAGCCGGTGATTCTGTGCACCATAAGAACGATCATAGTGGCAGTTCCGCCGCTTGATCGTTCTTACAGGCGACGGGAGGGGACATCCCCCCCGCCTCCGCCATCCGGTGCTTCTCCGGGCTCTCCCGTGACATCGGAAGACCCGGAGAAAGAATCGTCCGGCGCTGTATGATAGCGATAGAGATTTCCAGTCATCTTTATGACCGTTAGAGGCCCGAGCACGATGTTATGACGTCACGCCCGGGTTCCCAGAAGTAAACAATAAAAATAAATAAAGTAAAATAAAAAAATTGTTTAAAACGCCCCTGTCCCCAGTAGCTCGCGCTCAGAAGCGAAGGCACACATTAGTCGAGGTATCGCCACGTGCGTCAGAGCGCAAGCAACACTTCTAGCTCTAGACGTCCTCTGTAACTCTCAATATGTAACCTGTAAAAAAAATTAAAGCGTCACCTATGGAGATTTTTAAGTACTGAAGTTTGGCATCATTCCACGAGTGTGTGCAATTTTAAAAGCGTGACATGTTGGGTATCTATTTACTTGACGCAACATCATCTTTCACATTATACAAAAAAATTGGGCTAACGTTACTGTTTTGTTATTTTTTAAATCATGAAACTTTTTTTTTTTTTTAAATAAATAAAATGCGTTTGAAAAATTGTTGCATAAATACTGTGCGAGATAAAAAGTTGAAATGACCGCCGTTTTATTCCCTAGGGTGTCTGCTAAAAAAAATATATATATATATATATATATATATATATATATATATATATATATATATATATATGTATATGTTTATGTTTGGGGGTTCTGAGTAATTTTCTAGCAAAAAAATTATGATTTTTACGTGTAGGAGAGGGGTGCCAGAATAGGCCTAGCACTGAAGTGGTTAAACTTTTTTTTTTTTTTTATTATTATTATTACATTTTAGTGTAAATATGAGATTTGAGGTCTTTTTAACCCCAGATGTCATATTCAAGAGTCATGCTTTTTTTTTTTCTATTACAAGGGGTGTTTACATTCCTTGTAATAGGAATAAAAGTGACACCATTTTTTTTTTTTAAAGCACAGTGTAAAAAATAAATAAAAAAAAAGTGAAATAAATAAGAAAAATATTTTTTTTAAAGCGGGAGGAAAGGAATAGTGCCCCATCATTAGTGTCAGTGGGAGGAATAGTGCCCCATCATTAGTGTCAGTGGGAGGAATAGTGCCCCATCATTGGTGTCAGTGAAAGGAATAGTGCCCAATCATTGGTGTCAGTGAAAGGAATAGTGCCCCATCATTGGTGTCAGTGAAAGGAATAGTGCCCCATCATTAGTGTCACTGAAAGGAATAGTGCCCCATCATTGGTGTCACTGAAAGGAATAGTGAATCATCAATGGTGTCAGTGAAAGGAATAGTGCCCCATCATTGGTGTCAGTGGGAGAAATAATGCCCCATCATTGGTATCAGAGGGAGGAATAGCATCTTGTATCAGTGGAAGGAAAGTTCCAAGGGCCAGATAAAGGCAAGCAAAGGGAGACCCACTGCTCCAGGGTGTTAGAAAAATAATATAGCATTTACGGGTTATAATTCATTTTCTAGCAAAAAAACAAACAGTTTTTAACTTGTAAACACCAAATCTCAGAAAGAGGCCGGGTCCTTACGTGGTTATTAGACACACCTCATACACTTTAATAGAGAAAAGTATAGACACAGTTCTAGGATATGTCAGTAGACAATGCTGCCATCCGGTGGCAGTAGAAGAGAAGACACCCAGGAATGTGCCACCCTGTGTACCTGAAGTCGTAGTTTGGACTGGATCCAGTAAGTCTCCTCCTGTATTTGGAGAAATACTCATCACATATGAGGCGTCACATGTTGGCCCAATCCCATCCATAAATACCACACAGGGCGCTCCTTCATTTCCCAGCGGAAGTGACTGTGGCTATTCTGGGCAGTGCCAGCTGTTGCCACCTGAAGCTGGTTCACCCCGGGGCGTTCATCTGACACAGATATGATATGAGGACCCTCGTATATGAGGACACTGACCCCCCCCCCTGTCATCACTGACTCAACCATCTCCAGCTACACATTCCAGCCAGCCTGGGTTGTTCTTCCAAAGATGAGTGGGCAATGAATGGACCCCCTTAGGTTCCCCGGCGAGTAGAACAAGCATGCGTTACTGCATATACAGACTGATTTTACTGTTAGGGGTTTAGTAACACTTAAAGTGGGGGGGGGGGAAGCAACCTGCAAGGCAAAGGCATAATGAGCTGTGATTCGTCGGAGCAGCGATGACGTCACTCCCGCGCATGGGAGCCAACACTCGCTGCATATCGCCGCAATCTGCGGCCTGCCCAGTGCGCATGCGCCGTAGACAGCGGCGGCTGTCTTTTTGGAAATAGCTCCTAAACCATGCGCAGGCGCACTGGGCAGGCCGCAGATTGCGGCGATATGCAGCGAGTGTTGGCTCCCATGCGCGGGAGTGATATTTCTTGGACCTACAGGAAAGCCTTAATCTAGGCTTACCTGTAGGTCAAAGTGTGTTGTAAGGGTTTACAACCACTTTAAAAAGCCCCAGTGGCTGTTAAGAACGATGGAATCTCAGACCTTGAGGAAGCAGGTTGTGTAGATCCAGAAGAACCCAAGGACTGTCCACCGCCATGTTTCACAGTGTCGGAATACTACATCCAGCTGGGGCGACCAGGACTACGGGGAGTCCCTCCACCCAAATCTTGTGACGCAGACGAGGGAGAAGTTGCACCAGAGCATCCACCACAAAACGCCTGAGGATCCGTGGTCTCTGAGTGGAGCCCGTCCAGTGTCACACCGATCTGGATGCCGGAAGGTCCACATCCACATCCAACCCTCAACAGAAGTCCTCGAAACACCCCCAGGTGAAGGGTCCACTCCCCAGGAGGCAATTACCGAGGGCTTAGGAAATCTGCCTGCCAACTTTCCGCTCTTGGAAAGGGAACAGAGAAGATTAAGTGCCACCCAAGAGGGGACAAGATTCACTTCCTCCTGGGCCACAAAACTTAATTGCCTTATTTACAGTATCTCACGAAAGTACACCCCTCACATTTGTGCAAATATTTTCTTCTCTCTTTTCATGTGACAACACTGAAGAAATGACACTTTGTCTACAATGTAAAGTAGTGAGTGTACAGCTTGTATAACAGTGTCAATTTGCCGTCCCCTCAAAATAACTCAACACACAGCCATTAATGTCTAAACCACTGGCAACAAAAGTCAGTACACCCCTAAGTGAAAATGTCCAAATTGGGCCCAAAGTGTCAATATTTTGCGTGGCCGCCATTATTTTCCAGCACTGCCTTAACCCTCTTGGGTATGGAGGTCACCAGAGCTTCACAGGTCACCACTGGAGTCCTCTTCCCCTCCCCCATGATGACATCACAGAGCTGGTGGATGTTGGAGACCTTGCGCTCCTCCACCTTCCGTTTGAGTATGCCCCACAGATGATCAATAGGGTTTAGGTCTGGAGACATGCTTGGCCAGTCCATCACCTTTACCCTCAGCTTCTTTAGTAAGGCAGTGGTGGTCTTGGAGGTGTGTTTGGGGTGGTTATCATGTTGGAATACTGCCCTGCGGCCCAGTCTCTGAAGGGAGGGGATCATGCTCTGCTTCAGTATGTCACAGTACATGTTGGCATTCATGATCCCCTCAATGATCTGTAGCCCCCCAGTGCCGGCAGCACTCATGCAGCCCCAGACTATGACACTCCCACCACCATGCTTGACTGTAGGCAAGACACACTTGTCTTTGTCCTCCTCACCTGGTTGCCCCCACACACGCTTGTCACCATCTGACACCAAATACGTTTATCTTGGTCTGATCAGACCACAGGACATGGTTCCAGTAATCCATCTCCTTAGTCTGCTTGTCTTCAGCAAACTGTTTGTGGGCTTCCTTGTGCATCATCTTTAGAAGAGGCTTCCTTCTGGGATGACAGCCATGCAGACCAATTTGATGCAGTGTGCGGCGTATGGTCTGAACACTGACAGGCTGACCCCCCCCCCCCCCCCCCCAACCTCTGCAGCAATGCTGGCAGCACTCATACGTCTATTTCCCAAAGATAACCTCAGCACAGCTCGGTCCACAGCGCCGGAGAAGACGGAGAGCAAGCAGGTAGAGAGACATTTTATTGCAGACGACACCGTGCACTTCTCCTCTGCAATAAAAGCCTGACTCCTTGTGGTTTCTTACAGAAGAACATCAGTTTCCCTTTCATGAAAAATGAACACCATCCCCCCCGTTACGAATTAAAAAAGTGGTCACATCTACACTTGTGTCTTAAATAAAATAGCGCCGTTTCCTTTATTTACAATCTCCAAAACTGCTCCAGCATTGGACAAGAGATCTAAGTAAAGAAAACAGGGGATGATGGGTAATGGGAGGGCTGGGAAGGTTACAGGATAAGGGAAAGGGAGGGCTGAGAATCAGGGGACAAGCAAGGTGAAGGGTTCAGGAAAGTCAGAGGGTGATGTCGTCCGGTCACCACACAAGAGGAAAGAATCCGGTCACAAGCCCGGTCCGGTCAGTCAGAGGCCTGGAAGATGGACAATCTGTGGTCGGGGAGGTCACATATTGAACACCAAGATCACACCGCACACCAGATGGGTTCCAGCTTCTCTCTTCCAGCCTTGGATGGACAAGCTCCTTCTGTTTTCTGACACCGCAGTCCTCTACCCATCGTAGACGTAGGTGGGCTGCGAGGGGCTTTTCATACAAGAAACACATCAAAAAAGAACTTTAATTTTTCTTGGAAGAGCTTTGTTGTTGCCGGTTTAGATGTTTGGTTCCATTTTCAGGCCATTTCCAAGTTGCCACCATATTGAAAGCCACAGCTCATGAGGGAGGATGAAGGATGTGGATTTTTGCTTTTTGTATGAACGGTCAAAATCACCTCGGGAACTGTCAGCCCATCTCCTTCCACTGCTTGTAGAAATCTAGAACGTTCTTGATCTCGATGTTGGAGCTGGCGGCAACCTGCAGGGCAGACTGAAGACAACAAAACATTACCTTCCAGTATATTTCATAGAGAACCCACCAGAACTGCAGAAACCGTGTCACAGGAAAAGTTTTCTGGAGATGGAAACCCGCAGTTCTGGAAGAGAACTTTGTGTTTTTATATATACAAAACTAGGGTTGCACCGACACTAGTATCGGTATTGGTGTTGAGTATTTGCACAAGTATCGGTACTCGGGCAAATGAACCGATACCTGAAACCGATACTTTCAGGCTCTGTTCTTTGAGCCGTCAGGGGGGTCTCCCCTGTTGTCAGCTGAAGTGTTAAAGAAGTCCGGTAATTGGAGCTGTCAAAAAAAGATAAAAATAAACAAAAAGCAGCCGGCGATGTTTATGAAACATTGCTCAGCCGCTGAAACACTAAAATAAAAAGAAACTGTTTTTTTGTATCTCTTTCTGTTTCTTCATCTGCAGATCAAAAGGGATGAACAAAATGTTCCTTTGTTTAAACCCTTAATTTACTCTAATCAGCCTTAATTAACTCCCTACTCGCCTCCATTTAATTATTATGCTCAGCCACTGAAACACAAAAAAATAAATATTGTTTATTTTTGTATCTTTCCGTTTCTTCATCTGCAGATCAAAGGGATTAAAAAAATGTTCCTCTGTTTAACCCCTTATTAACCCTTAATTTACTAGAATCTGCCACAATTAACTCCCTATAATTATTATTTTCCTGCTTTTTTTGTTCACATTTTTACATTGCTCACGCGCTGAGAAAAAAAGAAACATTGTTTTTTTTTGTATCTTTCGGTTTCTTCATCTGCAGATCAAAAATGGATGAACAAAATGTTCCTTTGTTTAACCCTTAATTTACTCTAATCAGCCTTAAACTCCCTACTCTCCTCCATTTAATTATTATTTTCCTGCTTTTTTTTTGTTCACGTCTATTTTTAAATTGCTCAGCCGCTGAAATACTAAAAAAGAAACATCGTTTCTTTTTGTATCTTTCCGTTTCTTCATCTGCAGATCAAAGGGATTAACAAAATGTTCCTCTGTTTAACCCCTTATTAAACCTTAATTTACTAGAATCAGCCTCAATTAACGACCTATTCTCCTCCATTTAATTACTATTTTCCTGCTTTTTTTTGTTCACGTCTATTTTTTAAATTGCTCATGTGCTGAAACACTGAAATTAAAAGAAACTTTTTTTTTGTATCTGTTTCTTCATCTGCAGATCAAAAGGGATGAACAAATGTTCCTTTGTTCAACCTCTTATTAACCCTTAATTTACACGAATCAGCCTTAATTAACTCCCTACTCCCCTCCATTTAATTATTATTTTCCTGTTTTTTGTTCACATCTATTTTTACATTGCTCAGCCACTGAAACTAAAAAGAAGTGTTTATTTTTGTATCTTTCCGCTTCTTCATCTGCAGACCAAAGGGATTAACAAAATGTTCCTCTGTTTAACCCCTTATTAAACCTTAATTTACTAGAATCAGCCTAAATTAACTCCCTATTCACCTCATAGTTTCATAGTTAGTAAGGTTGAATAAAGACACCAGTCCATCCAGTTCAACCTGAGTGAGTGTCTACAATTATCCCTATACATTACACACTCATGTTGGTGCCTACCCTCAAGGAGCCCACAATCCAAGGTCCCCATTCATATAGTAGGGCCAATTTTGGACAGAAGCCAATTAACCTACCTGCATGTCTTTGGGTTGTGGGAGGAAACCGGAGTACCCCGGAGGAAACCCACGCAGGCACAGGGAGAACATGCAAACTCCAGGCAGGTAGTGTCGTGGTTGGGATTTGAACCAGTGACCCTTCTTGCTGCTAGGTGAGAGTGCTAACCACTACACCACTATACTGCCCCAAATTAACTACCTCAATTAACTCCCTATTCTCCTCCATTTAATTACTATTTTCCTGCTTTTTTTTTTGTTCACGTCTATTTTTAAATTTCCCACGTGCTGAAAAACTAAAATTAAAAATAAACTTTTTTTTGTATCTTTCCGTTTCTTCATCTGCAGATCAAAGGGATGAACAAAATGTTCCTTTGTTCAACCTCTTATTAACCCCTTAATTAAGGCTGATTCGCGTAAAATTAAGGGTTAATAAGAGGTTGAACAAAGGAACATTTGTTCATCCCTTTGATCTGCAGATGAAGAAACAGAAAGATACAAAAAAAAAAAAAAGTTTTTTAATTTTATTGTTTTAGCGCGTGAGCAATTTAAAAAATAAACGTGAACAAAAAAAAAAAAAAAAAGCATGAAACAAATAAAGGAGAATAGGGAGTTAATTAAGGCTGATTCACGTAAAATTAACTCCCTACTCGTCTCCATTTATTATTTTTCCTGCTTTTTTTGTTCATGTCTATTTTTACATTGCTCACCCGCTAAAACACTAGAATTAAAAAGAAACATTGTTTCTTTTTGTATCTCTTTCTGTTTCTTCATCTGCAGATCAAAAGGGATGAGCAAATGTTCCTCTGTTTAAGGGTTAATAAGGGGTTAAACAGAGGAACATTTGCTCATCCCTTTTGATCTGCAGATGAAGAAACAGAAAGATTAATTATAGTGTTTCAGTGGCTGAGCAAGGTAAAAATAGACCTGAAGATAAACAAATAAACAGGAAAATAATAATTAAATGGAGGAGAGTAGGGAGTTAATTAAGGCTGATTTGCGTAAATTAAGGGTTAATAAGAGGTTGAACAAAGGAACATTTGTTCATCCCTTTCATCTGCAGATGAAGAAACAAAGATACAAAAAAAAAAAAAAAATGTTTTTTTCATTTTAGTGTTTCAGTGCGTGAGCAATTTAAAAATAGACGTGAACAAAAAAAAAAAGCAGGTAAATAAATGGAGGAGAATAGGGAGTTATTTATTGCAGATGTGGCACCCACCTCGTCCCCCCCCCCACCCTTGTCTCAGCAGAGAGGAGGACAGAACTCCTCCTCCAGATCCTGCTCTTCTCTGTCCAGCCATGGAGAGGATCACGTGGGGGGATAACTCTGCAAGGGTAGTTTTTTTTGTACATATGGGAAAAAGCAGTGCTCAAAACCAATAAGGTTCCAATAAGGAGTGAGGAATCGGTGCTCAGGCTCCAAATATCTTCCAATCACTCAAAACATCCAAGGGCATTCATCTTTATTTGCTACTAAATTATATTAGGATAAAACAGCTTACGCGTTTTGGCCGGGTGGCCTTAGTGATAGCCATAGGGCCCAGGGATGTCAACTGACAACCCACCAGATGTTGCGGAACTACAAGTCCCATCATGCCTCTGCCTGTGGGTGCCATGCTTGTAACTGTCAGTCTTGCAAAGCCTTATGGGACTTGTAGTTCTGCAACAGCTGGAGGGCCACCAGTTTGACACCTGTACCATGGGGGGGGGGGGAATGGGGAGAATCTGACTGGCTGATATTAACAGGCAATATTCCACCAGGACTTTCACCTGCCAAACACCCCCACCCCATGTACAGGAATTACATCCACAGACAGGAGGTCATGTGACGGACTGTATGGGGGGGATATACACACCTGCACGGCAGAGGAGAAACATTCGGGTTCCTCTATCTGAAAGCCAGTTATAATGGTGACCATCCCGGCTGTCTCTTCTTCATTGCTGCCCTGCGACACCGTCAACTGCTTACAGCTGTCCAGAATCTTATAGAGGTGCCTGTAGGGGGCAGAGTGGAGCATAATCAGCATCATAGCCCAGAGCACACATTAAAATAAAAAAAAGTTGTCTGAACGAGACATGAGCTTGTGTTCAAACTGCACAGCATGGATTTGGGCTTTAATATAGAAGTGATCCGGACGGGTGTCCTTGCAGGTCAAAGCCCCTCTCTTCTCTCTATTGGGAGTGTCCAATTACTGGCTGTGCTGGCCTAGCTCCTCTGTGCCCCTCCCTTTAAACTACAAAGCCTTTATATACGCAGTAGCTGGGGGGGGGGGGGGGGGAAAGGCAATACTATACATACAGTGATAACTGAGTTTTCTGGAGCTGCTGACTTCATATACGAGAAAAAGAACCGCTGCTCCAGGTGTATAAAGATAAGGCTGATTGGAGTATCTTGCAGAGTGCTAGCCACGGCCCGCCTCCGTGGGAAACAAGAAAGGAAGGAAGGAAAGAAAGAGAAAGAGAGAGAGAGAGAGAGAGAGAGAGAGAGAGAGAGAGAGAGAGAGAGAGAGAGAGAGAGAGAGAGAGAGAGAGAGAGAGAGAGAGAGAGAGAGAGAGAGAGAGAGAGAGAGAGAGAGAGAGAGAGAGAGAGAGAGAGAGAGAGAGAGAGAGAGAGAGAGAGAGAGAGAGAGAGAGAGAAAGAGAGAGAGAGAGAGAGAGAAAGAGAGAGAGAGAAAGAGAGAGAGAGAAAGAGAGAGAGAGAAAGAGAAAGAGAAAGAGAGAGAAAGAGAGAAAGAGAGAGAAAGAAGAGAAAGAGAGAAAGAGAGAAAGAGAGAGAAAGAGAGAAAGAGAGAAAGAGAGAAAGAAAGAGAGGGAGAAGAGAGAAAGAAAGAAAGAAAGAGAGAAAGAGAGAAAGAAAGAGAGGGAGAAAGAGAGGGAGAAAGAGAGGGAGAAAAATGGCTGCACATCCAGAACTTCTGATATCTTTGTGAAACAAAATAAAAGGCCAACACCAAAGACACCAAACTGTGGTCATGTAGACGACGGGTTTCACACATACATCTTGTGCTTAATCATTACCCCCAAGATGTATGTGCAAAATGCGTCTACGTGACCACAGTTTGGTGTCTTTGCCTTTTATTTTGTTTCACAAAGATAACACCAATCGGAAAGTTCTGGATGTGCCTCCATTTTTCTCCTGACTTCATATCCAGCAGCAGTTTCAGGGCTTTGGAGGTCTACACAAGTAAAGTATTTTACAAGTAAATAACAAAAACCTAATATGTTAAAACGCAAATATAATATCTTATGGGATGAGCTTTGTTGAAATGAGCCTGGTGACCTCTCTTTAAAAGCAAGCGCTCACTAACCCCTCAAGCTGCTTGTACTGTGGAGTAAATAATCCTCAAAAGATCACAACAAAAAAACCTTCTATAGTCGGCTCCATTCAGTATTTAAAGTTTTATGTGGAAAAAAAAAAAGTGTGTAGCGCTATATTGCAATAAAAAAAAAAAAAAAAAAAAAAAATCTTGGCTGTGTATTAACATTCAAGATTTTTTGCTCTTGATTGGAAATAAAAAGGGAGGAGCAGTTATTTCAATGTCTTCATTGTGACCTTTGAAGATGAATTTCTCCACAATGCCTACAGTTACAGAGGACACATTTTAAAGCCCTCTACAAATGTCAACAACCCAACGGATTGGACAAGACACGCTTCTCTGGAATAGGAAGACCTTATGTCAGTGATGGCAAATCTTGGCCCTCCAGATGTTTTGGAACTACATTTCCCATGATGCTCATCTACACTGCAGAGTGCATGAGCATCATGGGAAATGTAGTTCAAAACATCTGGGGTGCCAAGGTTCGCCATCACTGCCTTATGTTAAAAGGCCAATATGGTTGAAGTGGTGAACACATGGGGGAGGGGGGGGGGGGGCGACACACATGGCTGAAGTAGTCGGGTGTCTGCAAGTCCATCAGAGGAGAGCACAGGTTCCTCTTACCAGGCGTCAATGTCCTGTCGCTTTAATTTAATTCCGTTCAAAACTTTTCCCAGCTTCCTTTTGGCAGCGGATATACCTGGGAAAAAAAAAAAAATGGTATAAAAACACAACTATAATGTCAGATAATAATAAAAATAAGTTGCACAAAAGTGGCACCGTACAATAAAAATGTTGTAGCTAAAAACGGAGAAAAATACAGATCGGCGATAGCTGCAACTTGTGACATATCTACATATACAATGAACAAACCATTAAAAACAAAAAGTTGTGCTATTTGTATAAAGCTCATAAAAAAGGTCATTATAGCCATCATACAATCAAGTGAAAAAAAAATAATAAAATTTATATATATATAAAAATAAATGAAAATAAAAAATTCATACAAAAAAAAAAAAAAAAATCTATAAAAGTCCAGAGAAAAAGTGCTTTTTGCAAAAAAAGTTCATAAAAAATAAAATAAAATGTGTGAGTGTCAACAAGAACCAGCGGCTCCAGAAGTGAATGAAGAGGGATTCTTCACACTACATAGTTATATAGTTACATAGTAGGTGAGGTAAAAAAAAAAAAAAAAAAAAAAAAAAAATGTCAGTATTACATTGTATATTCCTGTATGTTGGTCGTTGATTTTTTTTTTTTTTTTTTTTTTTTAAGAGCAATAACCACAGTACGGATCTTACTTTTCTGTTCACACATATGTGGACGTTTCTCTGTTAGTACATCTATTGGTTTAGTTCTTGACATTTTAGAATGGGGTGCCGTATATATGAACAAAGGTTGAGAAACGCTGTTCTAGTCAACACTCACCGATTTCCTTTTTTAAAACTCCGCCTCCAAGTATCGGATCCCGTCTCGAGCTCCGGCATTTTCCTTCTTTAGAAAGTCCAATCCTTCAATAACTAAAAAAAAAAAAAAAAAAGGAAGGAAGACCTAATCAGTGCCAATGTATCAATACAGCCGTTCATTGATTGGTATGTCTACCATCTCAGATAATACAATTCCACCTCATCACTAACAACCAATCAACTCGCCAGTCCATATTTCCTCTTACCCGTCTGCGGGATGATGATGATGAAGCGCCCGCTGTTTGCCAGCTGTCGGATGACACCCAGATGTTGGCAGAGGGCTGTGTGTCCGGGATGAGGTACGGAGACATGGAGGACTGAGATTTGGGCTGCTGTAGGGTGCCCTCTAGCTGTGACACTTCCAACTGCAAAACAGACACGTTCAGGTTAGTGCATACAGTTTTGGCTTCAGGTACATTAAAGTACGGAGGGTTCTTCAAAACGTTTCTGCACTTTTTATTTTAATCTCCATTATTATTATTAAAAATATATATATATATATATATATATATATATATATATATATATATATATATATATATATATATATAAAATTGTAAGCTCTAACGAGCAGGGCCCTCTGATTCCCCTTGTCTTGAATTGTAATGTCTACCCTAATGTTGTAAAGCACTGCGTAAACTGTTGGCGCTATATAAATCCTGTATAATATATATATATATATATATATATATATATATATATATATATATATATATATATATATATATATATATATATATATATATATATATATATATATATATATATATATATATATATATAGAACATTATGGCAGTTTCCCTTTCAATTTCTGGAGGCACTGCCGGCTTGTTGATTTTGTTTCTGCAATATTTAGATAGAGATAGAGATGCAGAAACAAAATCAACAAGCCGGCAGTGCCTCCAGAAATTGAAAGGGAAACTGCCATATTGTTCTCCAAGGGTGGCGAGTGGGACTATGGTATTGCCCACCACAAAAAACATGCCAGCCTAATAATTCCGTCACTTGCCCAGGTTCTGAGAAAGGGCAGCTGCTCACCGGGGAGGGAAACAACCCACTGGGGCCAAGGGCAATGTTGGGGGAGCCAAGGCCAGAAATGTATTTAATCTATCCCAAACCTTCAGAGAATGTATAGTCAATGGAGACGCCCAGTCAGAGAGGCCCCTGTCCTTTGGTGCAACCCACGGAGTGTGGTTTATACATATTTATTTATTTCAGGTACTTATATAGCGCCGTCAATTTACGCAGCGCTTTACATATACATTGTACATTCACATCAGTCCCTACCCTCAAGGAGTTTACAATCTAAGGTCCCAAACTCACATTCATACATACTAGGGACAATTTAGACAGGATCTAATTAACCTACCTGCATGTCTTTGGAGTGTGGGAGGAAACCCACGCAGGCACAGGGAGAACATGCAAACTCCAGGCATTCCCTGCAAAGGTAAAGCATAATGGACTACTATGCATCGCACAGTAGTCCATTATGTGTCACTTACCTGACACAGGAGCCAGCGAAGTCGCCGCTGTCCCCTCTAGTCTGGCGCATCCATCTTCTTGGTGGGGTCTCGCAGCTCCGCCTCTGTCATTCGGCGAAGCCACAATGACGTCACTCCCGCGCATGCGCATGGGAGCCGACACGCGCGGCAGCTCCGTCGTTGAGAATGCCGCGCTCAGTTCGCCTGCGCGCCGCTGTCTACGGCGCATGTGCCGTAGACAGCGGTGCCCGTTTTCGGCCAAATATCTCCTAAACTATATAGGTTTAGGAGATATTTCTTGGACCTACAGGTAAGCCTTAATCTAGGCTTACCTGTAGGTCAAAGTGGTTTGTAAGGGGGGGCGTGGCCAAGATGGCAACCAGCTAGGACGTGTTTGCAGAGAGCTCCGCACCTGGCAGGCTATTTATCCGGCATTTAGGGACATATATCTCTCCCCGTGGGCCGGTGAAGCGGTGGTGAGGCTCGGGGATGCGCAGGGGTAGCTCCGGTTCCCATAGGAAGAAGCACACGGCCCCGGGAACCCCGCCGGGAACTCCGCTACAGACCCGCGCGGCACGCGGGCAGGCCTACACCAACATGGCGTCTCAAACGGACCACGCTGACACGCCACCGATGGGTGATGATCAATTTCAAGCTCTTATGCAAGCGATCACTGGTTGCCAGACTACCCTAACCACTAAGATAGAGCAGATACAGCTCGACATGGGGCTTATCCGGCGAGATATGGATAAACACCGGGAGCGGCTTGCCGAGGTGGAGCGGAGGATTGGAGACGTGGAAGATGTTACCCGCGACCATGATGCCTCCCTCCGTACCCTGCAGGTGCGGGTGAAGGCGCTGGAATCCAGGGCCGAGGACCACGAGAACAGGAATAGGAGGAACAACCTGAGGTTGGTGGGCCTCCCGGAGGGGTCGGAGGGCCGTGACACCGAAGCCTTTACCGAACGTTTGCTACGTACACTTCTCCCGCTCGCTGAGTTCTCCCCTCATTTTGTCGTGGAACGAGCGCACAGAATGCCGTCGGTTCGTGGCCCACCGGGCGCCCCGCCACGCACGTTTATTTTCCGCCTTTTGAACTTGAGACAGAGACCTGGTTCTTCGGGAGGCGAGGAAGGTGGGGGACCTGCGCTTTGAAAATGCTAAATTAATGCTCTTTCCTGATTATTCTGTGGAGACGCAGAGGCAACGCAGGACATTCGACCAAGTCAAGGCCCAGCTGCGCACCAAAGGTCTCAAGTACAACATGATGTTCCCCGCGAAACTCAGAGTGATTGACGGAGAATCCGTTCGTTTCTTTACCGCCCCGAGTGAGGCCTCCAGATGGATTGATTCCCTTCCCCAGCAGAGATAATTTTTTTGATGGTGATTACCCGACTGGGGTCCACAAGCATCACAAGCTTTGCCCAGTGTCACGCGGATCGGATGTCCCTCCATCTCGGAACTTGGAGGGCAGGTCGGAGTGCCCCTCTCCTTTTTATTACTGGTTTTGGGCAGGGGGCGAGGAGCCGACCTGATATTCTGATGCTCCTTAGGGGGGGTCTACGGGTTCATGTCTTCATATTTCTGTCTAACGGGCCTTAGGGCCCTACCCCCTTCCCTAGTTTATACCCGGGGGGGTTTGCGTGATTACTTCTGGATGTGAATACACTGTACTGATGATGCTGGACCCCGCTACTCCGATGTTGTCGTCCTGTTGGATGAGTTGCTACTAAGAATGGGCCCTTGGAACATTCCAAGAGAATTTTGCACTTTAATCTGAGGCGCCACATGCACTACGATTTGTTCCCTTTTGTCTTGTTTTTTCTTTTCCTTTGCCTCCAGGAAGCGGCTGCGCTGGAGTTTGTCTACTCTGCGCAGGAGACTCTGTCCTAGGTGTGCTGGTTGATACGCACCGCCCCCACGGGAGATTTCTCCTTTAAATGGGTTTGATTATGTTTGGTTTGGGTTCTCAAACACCCTGGGGCTGTTTTTCTGGGGTGTGGGGTGGGAAGGGAGGGGAGTTCTGGTTTTTTTTCTGTTTTTTTTGTTGTCTTTTTGTTACATGCTTTCATGTTTTCTGGTATAGACAGCGCTACTATAATGAATGTACAAGGTATATCATTGCATTACTTAAGATGAGATATTTGTGCCCCGACCCCGGCCGGGTGGTCGTATCCGTTGGTCCCCCCTGCCCTTCCAGATTATGGCTCCGTTGAAGATCCTATCCTGGAACGTTAGGGGGCTTAACCAGAAGATTAAACGCTCTCTTGTTTTTGACTACATGAAAAAATATGCTCCGCATATCTGTATTCTTCAGGAGACGCACCTAGTGGGGGGAAGGATTATGGGATTGAAGAGGCCCTGGGTGGGATACCACTATCATGCCACATACTCCGGCTATGCCCGGGGGGTTAGCGTCCTTATCCATAGGTCCCTTAATTTTGAGCCTCTTGATATTGTCACAGATAAGGACGGGAGATACGTACTGGTCCATGCCACAATAGACATGATAGAAATGGTGCTGGTGGGTCTTTATATGCCTCCTCCTGCGGATCTGTCTCTACTACATAAACTGACTGCCCTGATAGCCCAATTCCAGACTGACAATGTGGTTATAGCAGGGGACTTTAATATTCCTCCTAACCCTTCCCTGGATAGGTTGACGCCTGACCGGGCCACAGACTCTCCAGTTTCTCGCTGGGCACAGGTGTTTGGGCTGGAGGATGTCTGGAGGTGGAAACACCCATCAGATCGCCAGTTTACGTGCCACTCCTCCTCCCACAACACACTCTCCCGTATTGACCTAGTCTATGCTGGTGCCCCCATGCTTCCCAGGGTCCTTGGAATAGAGTTACTTCCTCGGGGCATCTCTGACCACTCCCCACTGCTGTGTACATTGCAAACCTCTACCCCTCAGAGGGATAGACTATGGCGTTTGTCTAGGTACTGGATTGAGCATCCCACCATTGCCTTTGAGATGGGCGGTGAAATCCGGGGATTTTGGGCCTCAAATGTTGGCACGGCTTCTGGGGGGATGGTCTGGGATGCCTTCAAGGCCTATATGAGGGGGCGCTACCTCTCCTCCATTGGTCGGGAGCGCAGGAATGATAAGATCACGGTAGAGGAGGCAGAGGCCAGGGCCCAGGAACTGGAGACCCGGTTCACCCTCACGGGTAACCCGCTCACGGCTCAGGATATGAAAGTGGCGTATAGAGAGGTGGTGCTCCTTAGGGTGGCTAAAACAAGCAAACGTCAACTGGCTCAGACGCAGAGGATTTTTGAACAGGGCGAAAAGACGGGGAGATTGTTGGCCTGGATCTCGAGGGAGCAGGCCCCAATCTCCACTATCCCTCGAATACAGAATAGTGCTGGGACAATGGTGACGGATCCCCTTGCCATCAACGCTTGCTTTGCAGAGTTCTACTCCGCCCTTTATTCATCTAGGGTGCAGTACTCAGCGCAGGAGTTAAGTGCTTTTTTAGAGGGGGTGACACTCCCTGCCCTTACTTCTGAGGCCAGGGACGGTCTGGACTCCCCGATCACTCTGGCGGAAGTCCGGGTGGCGCTGGGGTCCATGCAGCCGGGGAAGACCCCTGGGGAGGATGGGATACCCCCGGAATTTTATAAGTATTATCTAGAGGAGATGTCAGTTAGAATGCATGATATGCTCACCGTGTCCCTTCGGGAGGGGGAACTTCCTCCATCTATGGCACAAGCCATCATAGTGGTGATCCCTAAACCTGGGAAGGACCCCCAGTTGTGCTCGTCATACCGACCCATTTCCCTACTCAACTCGGACGCGAAAGTGCTGACCAAAATCCTTGCCAGGCGACTGAACGAGGTTATACTTACCTTGATCCATGAGGATCAGTCTGGCTTTATGCCAGGGAAGGGGACAGATATTAATATTCGCAGGCTCTTTACTGTTTTGGCCTCGGGGGATGCAGAATGTGGGGAGGAGGTTGTGGTCTCCCTAGACGCGGAGAAGGCCTTTGATTCTGTGGAGTGGGACTATTTGTGGGCAGTCCTCCATAGATTTGGATTCGGTCCAGCCTTTATCTCCTGGGTCAGGGCGGTGTACAGAGCTCCCACGGCCAGAGTGCGTACGGGTGCGGTCCTCTCCCCGCTCTTTCCCCTCCATAGGGGAACCAGGCAGGGGTGCCCACTGTCCCCGGGGCTTTTTGCACTGGCAATTGAACCTATGGCGGCTATTCTCCGCTCCTCTCCTGAGGTTCGGGGTATTGTCCGGGGTCCTTTGCAGGAAAAAGTTTCGTTATATGCTGATGATACCCTGTTGTATCTCAAGGACGACGGAGCCTCCCTACAGGCGGCATTGTCGCATATAGACCGGTTTGGACAATTCTCGGGTATACGTATAAACTGGGCAAAATCAATTCTATTCCCACTACATGATGGTGAGGGTGGTTCCCGAGTAGATGGGCAACTGCAGAGGGTTTCTCAATTTAAATATCTAGGGGTGGAAATACACAGAGACTTGAAACAATTTATTACCCTTAACCTGAATCCGGTGGTTACCCAGTTGACCCAGAGGTGTACTGGGTGGAGGTCCTTGCCGCTTTCGCCAGTGGGACGGGTCAATTTAATTAAAATGTCGGTCCTTCCTCGGTTTACCTATCTCTTCCGTCAGACCCCAGTCCACATCCCGCTTAGATTTTTTAAGAAATTAGATGGCATTGTTTCGTCCTTCGTCTGGAATGGTAGGCCCCCTAGAATAGCTAAAACAACCCGCCAACGGCCCCTTGTGAGGGGCGGTCTGGCACTGCCCTGTTTTCTGAAATATTACTGGGCGGCAGTCCTAGTGACTGTCAGGTGGTGGCTCTCCGAGGGCCCGGTCAACCCTGCGTCCTCGTTGGAGGCGGCGTTGTTGGGCTCTTATGCGGAACTCAGGAACCTGATCTATAGGGGACCACGATCTAACCCTGGGATAACCCTCCCGATGCGTACGACGCTTAAAATATGGGATCTGGTGAACAAAAGGTTGGTGGGCGCAGGGGTGTGGGCCCCGGGGACTCCCCTTTGGGGGAACCCCCGCTTGCCCCACTTTCAATCCATCCCGGATCCGATTGTTTGGGCCAGGCATGGAGTTACAACACTGGGGGACATAGTGTCCCAGGGGCAGCTACTCTCCTTCGATGCTATTAAACAGGCCAGGGACCTCCCGAACCATATGTTTTTCAGATTCCTGCAGTTGCGACACGCCTTCCGTTCTCAATTCCCATCTAGAGCGACTCTTGGGGTGTCGGCGGTGGAAGAGGCGCTTGGTCCTGAGGGGGGAGGGACGCGCACACTGTCCATGGTGTATGCCGCGCTGACCGTATCGGAGGAGACTAGGATCTCCCATTTGTTTGAGCTCTGGCAAGGCGACATTCCGGAGCTTACTGAGGAGGACTGGGAGGAGGGTTTACAGCAATACCTGACCCTTGCGATTTCTGCAAGGGACAGGTTTATACAATTGAAGTTCCTCCACTGGGTATATTTTTCACCGGCACGCCTGGCAAGGATTTACCCCGACCGATTGACTACCTGCCCCAGATGCAAAGAAGATGATGCTGACTTTTTCCACATGGTCTGGTCCTGCCCTGGGGTAGTGGGATTTTGGAGAGGGGTCCTGGCCGATATTAATGCAGTGGGGGAGCTTACGATTCCACTTAGCCCGATACCTCTCCTGCTGGGTATCTGTGATTTTCTGGATATCTCCTGGGGGAAGAAACTGTTTATTTTTTACACTACACTCTATGCGAGGAAAGCCATACTACTGCAATGGAATCAACCTCTCCCTCCTACTAAACAACTGTGGCAGTCCCTGGTGAACGCGGCTTTGCCGCTCTACAAACTTACATATCTGGGCAGGAACTGCCCTGGGAAATTTGGGAAGATTTGGGCGGCATGGGTTGAGGCGAAGCATTTGACTATTGCTTAGGCTAGGGGGAGTGGAGGGTGGGGGGTTTCTCTTTTTTTGTAATTTATGTGGTTTTTTGTGTGGTGGGGGGAGGTCTCGGGGAGGTTTTACATTCTATGCTGCAATGATTAGTGACTCTACACATTGCTAAGAACTATCTGTGCTTATATGTGATACATTTGATTATCTGTCTACTCAAAATATGTATGTACCTTGCTGACGCATGTCTGTTTTCTGTTTTTTTTTTGTTTGAAACATAAATAAAAATTCTTTGTTAAAAAAAAAAAAAAAAAAAAGTGGTTTGTAAGGGTTTACAACCACTTTAATATTGAGAAGTGCAGACTGTTCTAGAAAACAAACAATGGACAGCGCTGCCCTCCCCTGGTAAGAAAAGGGAAAAACACCCAGAAATGGGTCACCATATACAGAGTGTGGTACCTGGAGTCTCAGCTGGGCCATGTCTCTCATTAGTCTGTTCCGGCGAGCTTCCTCCTGCGCCTGGGGGAAAGAATCAATACATACAAAGTTGTAGTAAATACCATACAGAACCCGCTTTAAAAATTTCCTAGTGGATGGGACTGCGGCTGTTCTCAGCATTGCCATCTCTTTGGATGTCCAAAGCCGTCCAAACAGCTGAGATGCCATGACATGGAACCTGAAAACGACCGACCTCATAATAGCCGACACCAGGAATCGTGTCCGGCTGCAAATCACAACCTGTCAGGCTATACTGGGACTTGGTGCCACACAAAATAAAAAGCGAATGTTTGGGGAAAAGAATCTCCAGCGAGACACTTCTGGACATTACAAAGAAATTCAAGAACTTTGCTGCAGAGCCTTAAAAATGGTCTAGGACAGGGGTGCTCAACCATTTGAAGAGGAAGGGCCATGTGATTTGGTAACCAATGGCAATTCACAATGAACAAATGGGGGTTTTACTACCCCCCCCCCAACCCAGGCCACATGTGATTAGATGTGGGGGACCAAGCAGGGGGTTCCCTGTGGGCAAGAAGCCCCATTGAAAACCATGAGAGGCCAAGAGCTCCTGAAGCTATTCACAGCTGCTTGCATGTAATTGCTCATGGAGCAGCTACCGGAAAATGATCTGCCCTGGACACAACCTGTGCCCAGGGCTGATCATTTGCAGATAATTGCTCCATTAAAGATTACATGCAAGCAACTGCGAATATCTGCAGGAGCTCTTAGCCTCCCGTAGTTTTCAATGGAGCTTCTTGCCCACAGGGAACCCCCTGCTTGGTCCCCCACATCTAATCACAAATGGCCCCAGTCACAAGTATGAATGGGGCCCCGAGAGACAGACATTTACTACATCAAGAGCTCCATCTAATGGCTATTCTATAAATCTCTGTACTTAAAAAAGGCGAAGGGGATGATTTACTAAAACTGGAGAGTGCAAAATCTGGTGCAGCTCTACATAGAAACCAATCAGTTTTCTGGTTTTATTGTCAAAAGCTGAAGCTAGGAGCCAATTGGCTACAATGCAGAGCTGCACCAGTTTTAATAAATCATTCCCCCCTAGTCCAGTGTCAGCCCATCATTTTTTATCTTTTTTGGAAGTTCCAATAGGCTTCAAAATAGGGTGGACCCAGGTGTGTTAGAATATTCACATCCACCAATCAGGAAGTGAGGGTTTCGAAACACATTTCCTGATTGGCCCGAAAGGAGAATCATTCTGATTGGCCGCCGAGGGAGGAGACGTAAACAGCCGAGCAAAGGAAGCCACCCGTGATTGCCCACCATGGATGAGGTAAGTGGGCCGCCCAACCAACTCGCCCCCCCCCCCCCCCAAAAAAAATTACCATCAGCCGCCACTGCCCAAGTCTATCTTTTGGGAAACAATTATGAACGCTCCCATATTCATAAATAAAAGAAATAATTGCATTTATTACTTTGTAGATAGCAGTCCGGAGAGCATTACACCCACAATCCCTCTGCTGAAAGTGGGAGATCTTTCTTAGAGAATGAGAAATGCTGGGAGCTCCGCACCCATTGGGCATCGTATGGAGTAACAGATACGCACCATTCGGAACTGAGCCTGGGCCTGGAGGAGGGTGTTGTCTTGCTGGGTCTCGGAGATACTGGTAAATATGGCGAGCTCCGGGTTGTACTGCAGAACCTTCCCCTGCAGATGGGTGAGGAAATGTCCGAAACTTCGGATGTAGCAGCTGCGCACGATGGACTGCGGAGAGAGAGAGAACACGGCCATTGTTAGGAGAAATTCTGTAATATGAAGATTCATTCTCTAAACATATTCTATGTTTTTCCATTTATTATGAACTCATTGCACAATTATTTCTCTATTAAATATTTGCCCGTATAAGCTGCCCCCCCCCCCCACCCCCAAACAGAGCTGAAGACAAGACAAGACATCCATTTTCATAGGATGCTAAACAGAAAACTGAAGCATGCTGGGTAAAAGGAGGGATTATCCTGGGACTGGCTGACAATTTTTCTGATGGGCAGTGTCTATTCTCCCTGTAGGTGGCAGTATAACCCAAGCGTCTCTGAATTCCTGTCTCCCTCAATGGACAAGTAAGAAAAAATACTTTTCACTTTAAAAAGAGAAGTACCGTATTTATCGGTGTATAACACGCACCTTCAATTTAAGAGGAAAGTTTCAGGGAAAACATTTTTTATTTTTTAAATAAACCACTTTGAAGCAAAATAATGGTCAATGCTCAAAGCAGCCTGATTAGTGCCCATCTGCAGCTTCAATGCAGCCTGATCTGAGCTCATCTGCAGCCCGATCTGCAGCCCACCTCCCATCAATGCAGCTGCCCAATTAGTGCCCATCTGCAGCTTCAATGCAGCTGCCCAATTAGTGCCCATCTGCAGCTTCAATGCAGCTGCCCAATTAGTGCCCATCTGCAGCTTCAATGCAGCCCAACTCCAATCAATGCAGCTGGCCAATTAGTGCCCATCTGAAGCTTCAATGCAGCCCATCTGCAGCCCATCTCCCATCAATGCAGCTGCCCAATTAGTGCCCATCTGCAGCCCATCAATGCAGCTGGCCAATTAGTGCCCATCTGCAGCTTCAATGCAGCCCATCTGCAGCCCATCTCCCATCAATGCAGCTGCCCAATTAGTGCCCATCTGCAGCCCATCAATACAGCTGCCCAATTAGTGCCCATCTGCAGCTTCAATGCAGCCTGATCTGCACCCATCTACCATCAATGCAGCTGCCTGATTAATGCCTATCTGCAGCCTCACCATCTCTCATCAATGCAGTGCCGGAAATCACCAAGCCGTCATCTCCTGTGTTTACTCGGCTCTCAGTCGGCAGTCACATACAAAGTCCCGACCTCTGCGTGTGTGACGTAAGAGCCGAGTGAGAGCTGAGTAAACAGGAGATGATGGCTCGGTGAATCCCGGCGGTGCTCGTACCCCCTCCGAGGTACACAATCGGTGTATAACACGCACTCGTGATTTGCCCCCTAGTTTTAAAAGGAGGGGGTGCATGTTATACGCCGATAAATACGGCCCTCTCTTTTTTTTCTTCCAATCATACCTGTCTAGGTGGATGCAGCATCAGTCAGATATTGCATCTGTCCCCCCAGCCAATGCCATAAGTAGCTACTGTTATCCTTCCCTGGACATCCCTTTTCTTAGCGGTGCCCAGGAGCGGGAGAAAAATCCTTTTCATCTGTCCCCCAGCACCTCCAACACTGAGAACCGAGTGATCCGACACCATCGCTTGGTTCTCACAGTTCTCCGAGCAGAGAGCTGGTGACAGTTAGCCACAGCTCTCTTGCCATGCCCCCACCCCCTCCTCCTTGCTCATTGGAATGCTGGGCGGTGGACGGGGCGGAGTGGCCGGCTCAGGCACTCAGCGACTGGCCGGGTGGCGGCCTGGGCATGTGGGCAGATCCTGATCTTGCCCGAGTCTGGACCGGCTCTGCGACGTCAGCGGACTTCACCCCGTTGTCTGCCGAAAACAGGTCACAGGCGTGCAGAACAAACTGCATTCATGTTATCCATAGGAGTAGTACAACCAAAACAAGCTTTGCCTATACTTCTCCTTTAAATCAATTTTAATAATCAGTATTTTTTCAGCAGCTCCCTCCACACAATTTGTGAACAAACGAGGATGTTTCTGTACCTCCTCCAGAACGGTAAGATCCGGCCTCTCCTTCTCAAAGTTGAACTTGCGGTGTGCAGCCTTCAGCGGAGGTAGGTTCCTCAGGGCGGCGTCCTCCGGGAGCAGCAGGTGGGTGCACATGTCTGCCTGCTCACACCTCTGCAGTAAGTTCTGGACCTCACTACACAGAGAGATTCCTGCGAGAGAGAAAACACAGCCTGGAATCAAGATGGAGTCACTCATGTTCACTATCCAAAAGATGTATGAAACCGAGGACCTCAGTCATTAAAAAGTAGCCGTGTAGGCAACAGCCAATCAGATATTTCCTTTTGCTTTCTACCCTGCACCAAACAAGGCTGCTGGAATCTGATTGGCTGTTACAGGCAACTTTGTGTATGGGGGTCTGTCGGTTTAGAGGGTCTGTTACCTTACCGGATTCCTGGATCTTGGATGCCGATGGTAAGAGGTTTAGTAGCACAGATAATCGGTTCCACAAACTCTGCGAGCTCTGCGGAAGGAAATGAAAGGGTTAAAAGCAGAAAACTTTACCTGCAAAGAGGACCTGTCGCTGGAGATATCTAAAGCAGTCAGCTTTGTGCCGTTTAATATCATTTATTTGCTAATAAGGGCGATTTTCAGAGCAACTTCTTTTGGAAAAAAAAACCTGACCTGGTGCTCTTCTATGAACCGGGCCCCATAGGAAATACATTGCAGAATGACCCTCCCGTCACCCGTTTTCTAAGAGCCCTTTCACACCGAGCCGTGGGGGGTGTCGGCGGTAAAGCAGCGCTATTTTTAGTGCCGCTTTAGTGGCGTTATTCGACCGCTAGTGGGGCGGTTTTACCCCCCTTGCTAGCGGCCGAAAAAAGGGTTAAAATAGCCGCGGTGCCCCATTGATTTCAAAAGATGCTGCTAGAAGGACTTTACCGTCCTGCCAGCGCACCCCCCAGTGTGAGAACCCTCAGGGCTTTCACATTGGAGGCACAGCAGCGGCTGTTTCAGGGCGCTTTGCGGAGGCGCTATTTACAGCGCTGTAGCGTCTGCAAAGCGCCCCAGTGTGAAAGGGGTCTAACTGCGCGACCATCTCCCCAACTTTAAAGCAGTAGTGAACCCCAAAACTGGGAATGTCATATATTGCGTTTCACCCTTTCAGTCTCTAGGATTAAAGAGGAAGTAAACCCTGATGAGTTTACTTCCTCTTTCATTTCCTGCAAAGGTAAAGCATAATGGACTACTATGCATCGCATCGCATCGCATAGTAGCCCATTATGTGTCACTTACCTGACACAGGAGCCAGCAATGTCACCGCTGTCCCCTGTAGTCCGGAGCCTCCATCTTCTCGGTGGGGTCTCGCTGCTCCGCCGCCGTCATTCGGCGAAGCCACGATGACGTCACTCCCGCGCATGCGCACAGGAGCCGCCACTCGCGGCATATCACCGCTGTCTATGGCGCATGCGCCGTAGACAGCGGTGCCTGTCTTTCGGCAAATATCTCCGAAACCGTGTAGGTTTCGGAGATATTTCTTGGACCTACAGGTAAGCCTTAATCTAGACTTACCTGTAGGTCAAAGTGTGTTTTAAGGGTTTACAACCACTTTAATAGCGGTTGTATACCCCCCCAAAATTATTTATTCTTCTTCTACACCTGTAAGGCAAAAGGCATAATGAGCTAGTATGAACCGCATACTAGCTCATTATGAAATACATACCTTGGAACGAGGTGTCGGTAACTCACCGGGTCCACGCCGAGGGAGCCGACATGTTGCCTCGGCGTGTCTTCTGGGTATCGAGGCTCCAGCGCTGTGAGTGGCCGGAGCCGTGATGTCGCCACTCCCGCGCCGGAGACTTCTTTCCGGCAAAGTCCGGCATCCGCCGGGCTTCCAGCTCGAGAATCCCCTGTGCGCATGCACCGCTGAACTTCAGTGGCTCATTGCAGGGGGAATACATCTCCTAAACCGTACAGGTTTAGGAGATATTCTTTTTACCTACAGGCAAGCCTTATTATAGGCTTACCTGTAGGTAAAAGTTATACAATTGACTATACAACCGCTTTAAGCCCTGAAAAGGACGAAACGCGTCTGCGGAATTCTCTACAGGTGGGAGGACAAGAGCTAAAAAAAAAAAAAAAAAAAAAAACATCTTTTATCCATCTCGTTACATTCGTGCAACTGGGGAGTCAGTGTCTGTGGGCAGAGGGCCACCATTTTGTTGAGGTCCTCTTAGAAGACATTAGGCTACACGTGTGTATTCAACTAAAAATCAGGTTAAAAAGGAAGACGAGTTAGGATGCCCTATAGGAGGATGATCCCCTTTTTTGTTAATTTCTTTATTGGGACAATATTGATGATATCAGGGTGATGCGGTTTGAAAACTTGATCAACAAGGGGGGGGTGACCTCGTGGAAGAACCTAACTTCTCTTTTGAAGACCATTTACCATTTACCTGATGATTGGTCGCCATGGTCAGCCTAATGATTCTCAGGCAGTGTGCACAGAGCTAGGCCAGTCAGGCTGCCTTTATATGTCTACCTGTGCACACAGGAGGATGAGGATGCCTGGGTTACAGTGCCTTGAAAAAGTATTCACACCCCTTCCAATTTTCCGCATTTTGTCACGTTACAACCAAAAACCTAAAATGTATTTTACTGGAATTTTATGTGATAGACCAACACAAAGTGGCACATAATTGTGAAGTGGAAGGTAAATTTTTTTTTTTTTTTTTTTACAAATGTGAAAAGTGTGTGTGGGGGGTCCGGGGGTAGTTTGTATGGTGCCCCCTTTACTCCGATACCCCCAACTAAAATCTAGTGGAAACAATTGCCTTCAGATGTCACCTAATTAGTAAATAGAGTCCACTTGTGTGTAATTTAATCTCAGTATAAATACAGCTGTTCTGTGAAGCCCTCAAAGGTTTGTTAGAGAACCTTAGTGAACAAACAGCATCATGAAGGCCAAGGAACACACCAGACAGGTCAGGGATAAAGTTGTGGAGAAGTATAAAGCAGGGTTAGGTTATAAAAAAAAAAAAAAAAAAAAAAGATCTCCCAAGCGTTGAACATCTCACGGAGCTCTGTTCAATCCATCATCGGAAAATGAAAAGAGTATGGCACAACCGCAAACCTACCAAGACATGGCCGTCCACCTAAACTGACCGGGCCGGGCAAGGAGAGCATTCATCAGAGAAGCAGCCAAGAGGCCCATGGTAACTCTGGAGGAGCTGCAGAGATCCACAGCTCAGGGGGGAGAATCTGTCCACAGGACAACTATTAGTCGTCTCTCCACAAATCTGCCCTTTATGGAGGAGTGACAAGAAGAAAGACATTGGAGAAAGAAAGTCATAAGAAGTCCTGTTTGTAGTTTGTGAGAAGCCATGTGGGGGAGGGGGCAGCAAACATGTGGAAGAAGGTGATCTGCTCAGATGAGACCAAAATTCAACTTTTTGGCCTAAAAGCAAAACGCTATGTGTGGGGAAAACTAACACTACCCATCCCCCTGAACACACCATCCCCACCGTGAGACATGGTGGTGGCAGCATCATGTGGTGGGGATGGTTTTCTTCAGCAGGGACAGGGAAGCTGGTCAGAGTTGATGGGAAGATGGATGGAGACAAATACAGGGCAATCTTAGAAGAAAACCTGTTAGAGTCTACAAAAGACTTGAGACCGGGGCGGAGGTTCACCTTCCAGCAGGACAACGACCCGAAACATCCAGCCAGAGCTACAATGAAATGGTTTACATCAAAGCATATTCATGGGTTAGAATGGCCCAGTCACAGTCCAGACCTAAATCCCATTGAGAATCTGTGGCAAGACTTGAAAATTGCTGATCACAGACGCTCTCCATCCAATCTGACAGAGCTTGAGATATTTTACAAAGAAGAAGAATGGGCAGAAATGTTCCTCTCTAGATGTGCAAAGCTGGTAGAGACACCCCCAAAAAGACTTGTAGAGAAAGGGGGTTCTACAAAGTATTGACTACGGGGGGGGGCCATACAAATGCCCCTCCCCCCACACTTTCCACATATTTGTATCATTTATCATTTTCCTTCCACTAAACAATTATGAGCCACTTTGTGTTGGTCCATCACATAAAATCCCAATAAAATACATTTATGTTTTTGATTGTAAAATGAAAAAAATGTGGAGAATTTCAGGGGGTATGAATACTTTTTCAAGACACCGTATGTGCACACATGATGATGATGATGATGATGTCTGGGTTATGTCTACCTGTGCACACATGATGATGATGATGAGGATGTCTGGGTTATGTCTACCTGTGCACACATGATGATGATGTCCGGGTTGGTCCTCAGCCAGTCCAGGAAGACCTTGACGGTGGCCAGAAGCCCCTCGGCGGTGATGACCTCCAGCTTCTCCTGAAGAGTCCTCTCGTTGTGACAGGACTTATTGCTCACAATACTCTCCTCCGAGTCAGAGATGTCCCCTATAACAAGGAGGGAGACAAACAAGCATGAGATAGGCCATCAATGTGTGGTGAAGAGGTCTGATACAAATATTATACGTTTACAGCGATGTCACATTGTCACATGTGTTCTTTGAGTCCATTTGGAGCTGAACTACAACCGAACCATTTCTGAGGTTGAGGCCGGCCAAAGCTGGATCGAAGTGTGGTTCAGGAGGATCAGTCTATGGGCAGGCTGAAGACGTTTTTTTGTGTGATCGCTGCCCGTGGCTATAGCTGATGTCAGAACACAATAGCACAATGGGAGGGATTGCGCGCGCCCCCCCCCCCCCCCCACCATAATCAACGTTGTTCGTGTTGATGGGGGGGAAAATCTAGACATTTTCTTTCCTGCAATCAGTGGTTGCAGGAACGAAAAATTGTATAATGTACATTATATATTTTTTCACTGAAAATTTGTATTTAATAAACAGTTGTGCTAATATCACATGAAACAAAAATTTGCAACCATCATCTTTTTTTTTTTTATTCTACAGGGCCTCTGCTTTCAGAAAATTGGTCTGGAGCCGAACTGGATAAGGAGTCCTTTGCACTTCTGTTGATGGTCCGCATAGTATTAAGGCTTAAAGGATTTGTAAACTTTCGCGTTTTTTTTTGTTATACTTACCTCCTCTGTGCAGTTGGTTCTGCATAGATTGGCCCCCCCGATCCTTCTCTTCTCGGATCCCTCAGCGGCGCTCTTGGCGCCTTCCATTCTCGAGTGCCCCGGAGAAGCGTTGTCCTTTGGGGCACCTGTGCGGGCGTACTTCCATGTCCTGCTGCGGTCATCGACACAGACAGCAGGACTCGGCTCTGATCACCCCCCCCCCCCCTTGGCTCTTTGACTGACAGCAGCAGGAACCAATGGCTGTGCTGCTATCAATCTATCGAATCGGGATCAGAGACACTGGCTGCAGCGGGTGCAGGAACGATCGAGCTCAGGTAAGTAAAAAGGGGGGAGAGGGGGCTCTGGCTCAGTAAAAAGGGGGGAGGGGGGGGCTCTGGCTAAGTAAAAGGGGGGAGGGGGGGCTCTGGCTAAGTAAAAGGGGGGAGGGGGGGGCTCTGGCTAAGTAAAAGGGGGGAGGGCTCTGGCAAAGTAAAAGGGGGGAGGGCTCTGGCAAAGTAAAAGGGGGGAGGGCTCTGGCAAAGTAAAAGGGGGAGGGCTCTGGCAAAGTAAAAGGGGGAGGGCTCTGGCAAAGTAAAAGGGGGAGGGCTCTGGCAAAGTAAAAGGGGGGAGGGCTCTGGCAAAGTAAAAGGGGGGAGGGCTCTGGCAAAGTAAAAGGGGGGAGGGGCTCTGGCAAGTAAAAGGGGGGAGGGGCTCTGGCAAGTAAAAGGGGGGAGGGGCTCTGGCAAGTAAAAGGGGGGAGGGGCTCTGGCAAGTAAAAGGGGGGGGGGGCTCTAGTGCACTACAAGAATTTTTTCACCTCATGTGGGGAGGGTTCTGGCAAGTAAAAGGGGGGACGGGGCTCTAGTGCACTACAAGAATTTTTTCACCTCATGCATTGAGGTGAAAACCCGCGAGGGTTGACAAACCCCTTTAATGGCAGTACTCTAAGCATTGGAGGTGTCCTGTGTGTTATTGTACTTTCTCCATTCATGTGTAAGAGGGACCACAGCTCCCTGAGCCCATGAACGTGACAGAAATTGTATGCTACAAGACTCAAGAGTGTGTAAACTCCTGCGTGCATGAGAGCCCTTATTTATAGATCTGAACGGTTACTTACGGGTGACCCAAATACCGGTACATTTTAAACATGAAGCACTACTTTTGACACTGGAGGACCCCGCTCCCTCTACCTTGCTCTGCAGACTTCAGTCTCTCCACGTCTCCATTCACCAGCGGCACTTGTTCTTTGGCGCTGTTGGCCGGCGGCTCAGAGGAAGGTTTCACAAAGACGTTGGTGAAGGTTGGTGCCAGGCGAAAGCAACGTTTGGTCTGAAACATCTGGGTGGACATGGCTTGGAGGTTGCTGGCTATACTGGCCTCGCTGGTGGTGGGTCCGGGACAGGTAACTGGGGCCTCCTGCGCCTCGGGTTTGGCCGGGCTCACCGGCTTTTCCTCGCAGGTCTTGGCCGCTTCCTTAGGCTCCTTTGGACTTTTGCGCTCTTCAGCGTGGTCATCCTCCATATCCTCCAAATCGGATCGCGACTCCTGACTGTTCATATCCGAGTCAGACTCTATGTCGAAGGCGGCCTCCTCCTCGCTCTTTTCTGAAGCGCTGTCGGAGTTGTCGCTTCCTTTGGCCGAGCCGCGGCTGGAGTCTGAATCGAACCCCTCGCTCAGGTCGCTCTCGTCGGCCTTCCGCGCGTGTCTCCGCCTACGCAAGAGGGAGAGGCGGGAGTACTTGGGGGTCTTCTTGCTTCTGGGTTTGGATCGCGGCTGCTTGCTGACCTGGTTGATCTCCGGCTCCGCATCTTTCTCTATCACGTCTGCGACCTCCCTGGATTCCGGGTCATCTGTCACATGGGAGAGAGAAAAAGGTAGGTGAATTCCAGCCTTTTTATTCTCAGTAATGGTATAAAAGTACAGAAGACTGGAGGATTTCGGCCGAGTTTATACTGCTACCAGTGTCACCAGTTGGGACAGAGGTGGGCAACCTCGGCCCTCCAGCTGTTTTCAGAACTACAAGTCCCATGAGACATTGCAAGACCCTGACAATCACAGGCATGACGGGATTTGTAGTTCCTGGATGGCCAAGGTTGCCTACCCCTGGTTTGGGACATTCCCTCTCACTTTCTGTCCCCCTTTGGTGGCCATCACCCGGACAGATAGAGCTGGGCGATTTACTAAAAAAACGAAATTCACGATTCGAATTACGTTTTTTTATTTTGATGGACACCGCGCCGGTCCAGAGGAGCTGCGGGCAGGAGTTTTTAGTCGAGGCCATGGCTTCGGCCTAGTCCACGCGTCCGACCTCGCAGACTAGGCCGAAGCTAAAAACTCCTGCCCGCAGTTCCTCTGGACCAGCGCGGTGTCAGCACTGGTCCTGAGGTGCTGCGGGCAGGAGTTTTTAGGCGAGGCCGAGGCTTCAGCCTAGTCCACAGCGTCCGGCCTCGTGGACTAGGCCAAAGACTTTCGCCTAAAAACTCCCGCCTGCAGCTCCTCAAGACCAGAGAGTTGTGAGCGCCGGTCCTGGGGAGCTGCGGGCAGGAGGAGTTTTTAGGCGAAGTCTTTGGCCTAGTCCACGAGGCCGGACGCTGTTGACTAGGCCGAAGCCTCGGCCTCGCCTAAACTCCTGCCCGCAGCACCTCAGGACCGGCGCGGTGGTGAAAAAAAATAAGATATACAAAAACACAAATCTAAAAAAAATAAGATAAAAAATAAATCGATTTGCTTAAATTTTGAATCAATTTGACCTCTCAACGCGATTCAAGATTTAAATCGATTTTTTCCCCCAGCCCTACGGACAGGACAGAAAAATTTAAATTTTTCAGCAGAAAGAGGGGGCAAATCTCCCCAAAAGGGCACACCTTTTCTGACCACAACTCTAAAAAAGTTGACACAAAAGTGCCCCCCCCCACCCCTGTATTATTAAAAACTAGAAATGGGGTTCAGCTCGAGTTTCAATACAGGAGGTCCCCAAGTTACAAACATCGGACTTACAAGCGACTCCTACTTACAAAAACAGAAGGAGACAACGGGAAGCGAGAGGAAATCTACCCCCTAGGAAGGGAAATTCTTTCCTGTAATGCCGCGTACACACGATCGGAATTTTGGTCGGAAAAAGCTCTGATGGCTTTCCCCGACGGAATTCGGCTGAAGCTGTCTTGCCTACACACGGTCACACCAAACTCCCAACCGCCAAGGACACGATGACGTACAACGGGACAAGAAAAAGGAAGTTCAATACCCAGTAGCTTCCGTCTCCTAGTTGAATCTGAGCATGCGTGATTTTTTGCGCGTTGGAATCACATACACACGATCGGAATTTCCGATAGAAAGTTCTTCCATCAGGAAAATGGAGAACATGCTAATCAAAAAATTTTCTGGCGGGAATTCAGCTAGCTAAATTCCGACACACGATGAAAAGCTCTCATTGGTCTTTTGCTGGCCGAAAATTTCAGATCGTGTGTACGCAGCATTAGAGTTATGATAGCGGGAAAAAAAAAAAAAAGGGGGTCTCCACTGATGCTTTATCACCAATCCTCGTTTCCTTGGAGTTTGCAGCTACGAAAATGCCGGAGGTGCGATTGGAGCCTGAAGCTCTAGCAACGTCCTACAAAATGATCAGACTCACCTGGATTGTCGTTGTGGAAGGCGGGGACGGAGCTCTCCTCCAACTCGCTCTGCAGTCTTATATTCACGTGGTTGACCAGGTGGGAGAAGAGGGCCAGGGTGAACGCTATGGCAGCGCTGTACTGCTTGGAATCTGAAGAGATCAGAGAGGCAAAGACATGACAATGGAGGACACTCATTAAAGAGAAGGCCTTGTTCACACCGGGTGTGTACGGCTGTGGAGGAGGGCCACGTTCACCTACACAGGTGTTACCGTTCAGGTAATCCCACTGATGTCAATTGGGACTCGGCAACTGCAGGGACACAGACACTGATCCCAATGTGGCCTTAGTGCGGGTGCATTGCCCGAACACACAATGGGGGTTGAGTTACTAAAACTGGAGAGAGCACAATGAGCTGCAGCCCTGCACAGAAACCAATCAGCTTTCATTATCAAAGCTTAACTGAACAAACCGAAATTAGAAAGCAGATTGGTTTCTATGCACAGCTGCACCAGATTTTGCACTCTCCAATTTCAGTAAAATCCACCTCATTGTCGCTATTCAGGGCCGTGCGCCTGCACAGAGGTCAAATTGGCAGCAGAGTCCGTATCCGCGCAGGCGCCATGTCCCAAATATCAACCCCTCCGCGCTGACCTGTGAAAATTTGAGTTCATGGCTTGAAGGGGTTATACCGGGATGATGCCTGAAGATATCACCACAGTACCGTTTTTTTTTTTTTTTTTTAAGAGCGTGCGGTCGGCTCTTTAGTGATAACAACCGATGAAGCCAAAATCCGCTCGGCTGTTATCCTAAAAAGGAGCGGGAGGGGGTCATCTCATCCCCCCCGCCAGCTTCCTGTCCCACCGGGAAACCCGAGCCACCAGCCCGGCGCTTCTGCCGCCTAGGCCAAGACCCGAACGAAGCCGGATTCGGCTCTGATCAGGTCTCCAATGTAAAATCCCGGAAGCAGCATCATGCCGTCACTTCCGGTTTACTGAGCCGTCAATGGCGCCGATATAAAAAAAAAAAAAAAAAAAAAAAAAAAACACACACACACACACACACACACACACACAATTCAGAATTGCTTATTTTGGTGATCTGAATACTTTAACGTGCAAAAGAGGGGATTTGGGGGGGGGGTCTTCTCATTTGGGGTCCGATCCCTCCATAAAGGGTACCTGTCACCACATATTACTGTCACAAGGGACGTTTACATTCCCTTGTGACAGCAATAAAAGTGATCAGATTTTATTTTATTTTTAAAAAGGGACAAAGTTATAAAAAAATAAAATAAAAGACAAAAAAAAAATAAAAAAAAAATAAATACATTCCTTGTGACAGCAATAAAAGTGATCAGATTATTATTATTTTTTTTTTTAAAGGGACAAAAATAAAATAAAAAAGTTTTAAAGAGCCCCCGTCCCGACGCAACAAAGAAAACACATACATAAATCGCAACAACAAATGTAAACGTGTTCAAACCACTCATGTGCGGTATCGCCGCAATCAATCAAGAGTAATAATTCTAGCACTAGACCCCCCTCTGTAACTCTAACCTGGTAACCGTTACATTATACAAGAAAATTGGGATAACTTTACTGTTTTATTTTTTTAATGAAAGTGTGTGTATATATATATATATATATATATATATATATATACACATACACACACACATATATATATACACACTAATATATATTAATTATACACCAACAAAAAAAAATGTGTGTGTGTGTGTGTGTGTGTGTGTGTGTGTGTGTGTGTGTGTGTAAGCACAGTTGCCCGTTGTATCCTTTCATGCAGGTGGTCACTCACCGGGGCTTCATACATCAGCAGAGTAAATGATTGCTCCGATTCATTCACTTTTGTGTACATTTGCAGTTAAGCTACTGAGCTCTGTAAACATATATAAATACCGTATATACTCGAGTATAGGCCGACCCGAATATAAGCCGAGGCCCCCAATTTACCCCCAAAAAAACTGGCAAACTTATTGACTCGTGTATAAGCCGAGGGTGAGACATGCCTGTCCATCCCTGTGTGTGTGTCCGTCCATCCCTGTGTGTCCGTCCATCCCTCCCTGTGTGTGTGTGTGTCCATCCATCCATCCATCCCTGTGTGTGTGTGTCTCCATCCATCCATCCATCCATCCCTGTGTGTGTGTGTCTCCATCCATCCATCCATCCCTGTGTGTGTCTCCATCCATGTGTGTGTGTGTGTGTGTGTGTGTGTGTGTGTGTGTGTGTGTGTGTGTCCAGCCTACCTTTGTCCCGAGCCTCCGTCCCGTGCCTTGCCTCCGTCCCGTGCCGTGCCTTGCCTCCTTGCATCCGTCCCGTGTCGTGCCTTGCCTTGCCCCCGTCCCGTCCCGTGCCGTGCCGTGCCTTGCCTTGCCTCCGTCCCGTGCCCTCTTCGTCGGCGGCCATTGTAAAATTCAAAAGCTGCGCCGCCGCCTTCGCCTGTGATAGGCGGAACACTGAATTTCCCAGCAGCCTGTGTTCCGCCTATCACAGACGTCGTATCATCCTCGTCCGTAGTACGAGGATGATACGATGTCCGTGATAGGCGGAACACAGGCTGCTGGGAAATTCAGTGTTCCGCCTATCACAGGCGAAGGCGGAGCCGGAGGCGCGGCTTTTGAATAGAATGGCCGCTGTCTGTCTGCTCGACACGCTGATCGAGCGGGCAGACAGCGATGACTCGAGTATAAGCCGAGGGGGGCACTTTCAGCCTCAAAAAAGAGGCTGAAAATCTCGGCTTATACTCGAGTATATACGGTATATAATGTTGCGGTTCCAAGATTTTTTACAGATTTTAACTTAAAAACAAAATGTCAGAAATAGGCTTAGGCAAGAAAGGGTTAATGAGAACGCCTACACAGAGATCAACAGAATACCCATGGCAGTGATGGCGAACCTTGGCACCCCAGATGTTTTTGAACTACAATTTCCCATGATATCTCATGCACTCTGCAGTGTAGTGGAGCATCATCGGAAATGTAGGTCCAAAACATCTGGGGGTGCCAAGGGTTTGCCATCACTGACCTATGGCATCCCTATGCAGGTAAACACGGCCCTCCAGTGGGCGTACACTTTATTACACCCAGTGTGTGGACAAGGCCCAAGTAATAAATGGTGGGGTGAGAGAGAGTGAAAAAATTCCTTTCATCGCTCAGAGCGGAGCAGGAACCTCGGGGCTCACCTGCCCTCTTCAGGCTGTGAACACTCATCAGGCAGATCACCACCATCCTAAAGACAAGCAGGTCTGGCAGGAAGGAGTAACCTCCATCATACTCCTCCTCGTCCTCGCTGGCGGAGCTCAGGTTCTGGGATGACGGGAGGTAGAACATGCACAGGTTGTAGTCCTCCAGAACAGACTGGCACAGAGAGGTCAGCTCCGAGTCCACCGAGCTACAGGAGGGAGAAAGAACCGGGTTACATGGAGATAAAATAAACTTTGTTTTACTGCGACATTATATAGTGTTAATCCTAATAATATATAATACCATTATCCCTAATAATGAACTTTGGTTATTTGCTCCCTTTGGGACGGCTACAGAAGTGCATATCTCCATCACTGCTTGATATAGTACGTAAATAGGATTTTTAGCTTTCATTGTTGCCTACAGGAGGACTGGACACCGGCCAACAAGAAAACCCCGCAGGCCAGCCCAAAGATAGCCACTCATTATCAGCATGCCTCATTTTTGTACCAAAGGCAGTACCGAGAGCATGATCATAAAAACACAGAGTGGGCAGGACCAGGACTAGTGTTCTTCAATGGACTTCAAGAAAAGTATTTTAGTCTGCACTCACATATGATGCAGTGACAGACATTTTACGGTTAATAAAAAAAAAAAAAAAAAAAAAAACACCAAACAATTGTCTCAATAGTTCAAAATCCTTTAATGTTATCATCAGGCATAAAAAAGGGACAGGAAAAAAAAAAAAAAAAAAAAAAAAAAATCAAAAACATCTGTAACAAGACCAACAAGAATATCCACATTCATTCAAAATGTGAAAGATTTTTTACTGGTCTTGGGGATTAGGAGGGGTTAAGGGGGTGTGTTGTCTTCTCCTCAAATCGAAAGATGATAGAGGTGCGCCGAAATGGAAATTTTGGTGCCAAAAACAGAAAAATCAGGATGCACTTGACCGAAAAGACCAGAAAAAAAAAAAAAAAAAAAAAAAAAAAAAAAAAAAAAGACTTTAATGAATAATTTTTTTGTATTTTTTTTTTTTTTTTACATATAATAATTGTATTATATTCAACTTTTTAACCACTTGCCTACTCAGCATTTTCACCCCCTTCCTGCCCAGGCCAATTTTTAGCGCTGTCACACTGTCAACGAGAATTGCATGGTCATGCAACACTGTACCCATGCTTTTTTTTGATGGTATTTAATCACCAGTGGGGTTTATTTTTTGCTAAACAAAAAATTGCAGAAATTCAAAAAAAATTCAAATAAATAAAAAAAAAAAACACCCCACCACAACATTTTTCATAAATTTTTCAGTTTGTTATAACATTTTAAAAACAACAAACAGGAAGTGAAAGGAAATCTGCAACACTCAGCAATAAAAAGTTGTTTTTAGCTCAAAGAAAAAAGCATTTTTTAATCCATGTCTCTCTAGTAGATTTTTCCATCACTTCCTGTCTGGTGAAACAATTAGAAAGGAGATTTTTTTTTGGAGGACCTAAAAATAAATATATATATATTAGAAGTTGTTGGACACATGAGGGGGGTCACTGACCTGCTCTTTGGCTGTAGTAGTCTCTGCAGATACATGAAGCTGACCAGCAATCGTTTTATGTCCTTACATCTGAAAACAGAACATGGTGAACAAATTAGGATCAGAACACCCCGAATTACCGATATATCTGTCCAATGATAGTTGCAGGACATTTCTCAGGGTGGGTTATCCTAAAAAAGTGAACACGGTGAGCCGGGCCTGTGTAAGGTGTGTTGGAACAACCGCTTGTGTCTCTTTTGGAAAGCCTGTGTGACAGAGTGACAACAAAGGAGCACAAATGAGAGACATGGACGGAGCGTTGTCAACCTATTACAGAAAGTGTCTAGGCAAGGAACCTCATGGCAGGATCACCAGGAGATATTTTAATGAAAGCTGAAGATTAAAAAAAAAAAAAAGAAAAGTGTGAAAATGATTTCTGAAACACATGAAAGATTATATGAGATTTTGGGGACTGGGTTTACATCCGCTTTAACCATTAATTACCCTGAGCTTCAGGACTAAAATATAGCTGGCCAGTAATCTAGTAAACAGAATACACACAGCAGGCATGCAGGTAATTAATCACATTTTTATTTCCATTATTCCTGTTGTCACACATTTAAATCGGGGCGTTTCCTCTCACCTCTTCTTGCTGGGTGACAGCTTGCGGTTCTCAGTCTTCTTCATCTGATGAAACATTTTGGCTGCCTTGTCATACAGTCTCTTCAGGTTCCCATATGCCCCTTCAAAGGAGACTTCTGACTGGATACTTTAAACATAAATTAAAATAAATAATTATTATTATTATTTCAAAAAATAAAAAATAAAAGATAGATTTTATATTATAATATCTTAATTTTATACTGAAAATATCTCTCAAAAAAATAAAGAAAAAATTCTCTCTCTCTCTATTTTTTTTTTTAATTGAAGAGCTTTTATATAAAAAATCTTTTATTTATTTTTTGGAAAGAGATTTTCTATATAAAAGCTCTCCAATTTAAAAAAAAAAAAAAAAAACAATAAAAAATAAATAAATATGAAGAATATATAAATTATATATATATATATATATATATATATATATATATATATATATATATATATATATATATATATATATTATATATATATACACATATATACATACACACACATACATATAATTTATATTATAATATCACATACATATACATACATATATATACACACACGTTATCTCACAGAGTACACCCCTCACATTTTTGTAAATATTTTCTTCTATCTTTTTATGTGACAACACTGAAGAAATGACACTTGTCTACAATGTAAAGTAGTGATCAACAAAAGTCAGAACACCCCTAAGTGAAAATGTCCAAAGAAAATTAGCCATTTTCTCTCCCCAGTGTCATGTGACTCCTTAGTGTTACAAGGTCTCATGTGTGTTAAATTTGGTGTTCTCACTCTCTCATACTGGTCACTGGAAGTTCAACATGGCACCTTATGGCAGAGAACTCTGAGGATCTGAAAAAAAAAATTATTGCTCTACATAAAAAGATGGCCTAGGCCAGTGATGGCGAACCTTGGCACCCCAGATGTTTTGGAACTACATTTCCCCATGATGCCCACACACTCTGCAGATTAGCTGAGCATTATGGGAAGTGTAGTTCCAAAACATCAGGGGTGCCAAGGTTTGCCCATCGCTGGCCTAGGCTATAAGAAAATTGTCAAGACCCTGAAAACTGAGCTGCAGCACGGTGGCCAAGACCATACAGCGGTATAACAGGACAGGTTCCCCTCAGAACAGGCCTCGCCATGGTCCACCAGAGAAGTTGAGGTCACATGCTCAGCGTCATATCCAGAGGTTGTCTTTGGGAAATAGACGTATGAGTGCTGCCAGCTGTCTACCTAGAAACCAATCAGCTTCAAGATTTTATTGTCAAAGCTTAACTGAACAAGCTGAAGTTGGAAGCTGACTGGCTCCCATGCAGGAGGTGCACCAGATTCTCCCTGTGACAGTTTTAGTAAATGTCCCCCTATGAGAATCACATTCACATTAGAGGTTTTTTTTTTTAAAGCACAGTTTCAGTCCTATACCTGATTATTATTGAACAAAGCAAAAAACAGTCCTACATTATATTGCACCCCGACTATATATCCACCATTTGTCTAAACGGATCGGGTAGAAATTGTACCGGGAATAGGAACACTGCGGTGTCCCCCTCCCCCCCGCTGACACAAACAATACAATACCTTTACAGAGCATGCTCAGATATGCGGACGCACACACAAAGGCTGTGATGTCACTCACCAGCGCAGGTAGCAGTAAGTGGCCTCTACATGGTAGTATTTGCTCCCTGCCAACGTGCCCAGCTGGTTAAATGGCATTCCTGTGAAGAGGAAGATCACAAAAACACGTTATCCAGGCTGCTATGTGACGTCACTAACCCTTCAGATGCCAAAAAAAAAAAAAAAAAAGTGTGGAAATTCTTGTTTGTTTGGAAATCATGCAGTGTACATTTTTTCAGATGTGTATTAACTACTTCAATACCGAGCCACTTTCACCCCCTTCCTGCCCCGGCACCAATTTTCAGCTCTCAGCGCTGTCACACTTTGAATGTGAATTGCGCGGTCACACAACACTGTACCCATAGGATTTTTATTTTTTAATCATTTTATTCACACAAATAGAGCTTTCTTTTGGTTGTATTTAATCACCACTGGGGTTTTTATTTTATTTAAAAAAAAAAAATATAAAAAAAATAAAAAAGTTTCTTAGTTTCTGTTATAAAATTTAGCAAATAAGTAAATTTTTCTTCTTCACTAACGGGCACCAAGGAAGCGGCACCAAAGAGGCGGCACCGAGGGGCACTGTTAATCAGTGCCCAATGTCCCCTGTCACACTTGCTGGTTACCAGCTCTCCTTTCCACACGCTCTGATAGCACAGGAGAAAAAGGAATGCCAATAACTGGTTAGTTTTTTTTTTTTTTTTTTTACATGTGATCAGCTGAGATTAGAAACAGCTGAACGCATGATAAAGAGCCACTGTGATTGGCCCTTTATTGCAATCTGTGATCAGCTGTGGCCAAAGGACACAGCGATCACAGAGCACGCCGGATGCATACCCCGTGGGGGGTGTGGTTCTTAAAGTCGTCCATAGACGCCATCTCGAAACGTGAGAGCCGCTATGTAGCCATCTTTTGACTATAGCACGGGGCGGAGGTGGTTAAAATAAATGATATGTATAGCCAAAATGTTATTTTTTGGATATAGTAGAGAACGATCAGGTGTAAGCAGAATCACTCTCTCATTTGTAGAGGTGGCCGCTGTCACCAAGACAGAAAGCGAAACAAAAATCCAAAAGTTTACACTTATTAAAGTAGTCAGAAAACAAAGACCTGTGAGAGGACTTCAGGCTGGGCCCCTTTGGCAGGTCTAGCTATGTAAAAACATAATAAAAAAAAGAAATAAAAAAAAACGTTACTATATTTTTAAAATCCAGTAATATGCGGTCTCACCCTGCTCTGCACATGCTCAGTTGCGCTCTCTATTTTTTTGGCACCGTGCCGACTTTGTAAAGGCCGATCGGCTGACAGCCTAAAGATTTACTGTCGCTCAGGGGCTCTGAGCTTCAGCAAAAATGGCCGCCTCCAGCAAGAAGAAACAATGCCGCAGGCAATTTACAGCACACGCCGATTTTGGTAGCATATTATTGTGGAATGTTCCTTGCTAAAAGAACATTTTATTTTTTTAAATCAAAGTTATGGGTAAAAGTTCCACTTCACCTTCTCATATCTGGGGGAGATCTTCTACACACCTCCCTACCCAGAAACAACTCACCCATCTGTGGGACGACAGTCAGTGCCTGATAGTAAAACCTCTCCGCTAATTTCTCTGTGTTCACCAGGGCCAGTTCATTCTGATAGCGAGCTGCAGAAAAATAAAATAAAATCAAAAACAAAAAAAAGGAAAAGAAATCAGTATAAAACATGTGGGGGTGGGTTACTAAACCTGCATGGTGCAATGTCTGGAGCAGTCCTGCATAGAAACCGATCAAGCTCCATATTTTGTCAATGCTTACATGAACAAACGAAGATAGAAGATGACTGGCTGCCCCCCGACCACTACACTTTATAGAAGATTCCAGTCTAAACTGGCCCCAATATGTGGATTTAATGTATGAGTGTAAGGTGGGGACCATAGATTGTAAGCTCTTTTAGGACAGGGACTGATGTGAACAGCATATAAATACCTGCAAGAAATAAATAAAATAAGAGGATTAAAAGCTAATGGAGGCTGCAGGAAGTAAATCATACCCAGGTCTCCCAGGTAGACCAGACATCGGTGGCACGCCATCTGGGCCCAATCCATCTCCTTGGCAGAAGCAGACACTGGTTTCTTGTTCCCTGAAGGGAAATAAAAACAGACATTGCATTAAAGGGGTTGTAAAGGTAAAAAAAAAAAAAAAATTCACCTCAATGCATTCTATGCATTAAGGTGAAAAAACATCAGACAGACAATGCCGCCCCCCCCCCCATTTTACTTACCTGACCCCTCGAAAGTCCCGCGCTTAATGAGGATGGATTGAAAGCAGCGCAGCCATTGGCTCACGCTGCTGTCAATCACATCTAATGATGCCCGAGTGATACAGCGAGCGCCCCCCGCAAGCGAGCTCGCATGAACGTGAGAAGTCCTTGTGGGGGGAGCGGAGATAGGGACCCCAGAAGACCAGGTTCGGGGCCAAAATTATGATGTGTGTGTGTATATTATATATATATATATATATATATATATATATATATATATATATATATATATATATATATATATATATATATATATATACACACACACATACATACATACATACATACATACATACACACACACACACCTGAATTCGACTTGATATCAGCCTATTGCAAGCCCTGTGCAGCAGAGCTCAGAGTGAAAAAAGGAAGAAGCAGCACAAGGAGCCAATTATTTGTGCTGTAGTGCTCATGTGCCAACATAGGAACACGCTAACAGAAGGAAAGAGCAGAGTGAGAGTAGTGCTCATCACTCTGCAGCTTCTCTTTTCACTGTCCAGTCACAGACTGGAGCAGCGATAAGACCTATATGCCGCAGGGGAAAAAAAAAAAAAAAAAAAGTCTCCTGCCCTGTCAAACAGGGCTGTGTTGTGTAAATCTCAGGACTGGATGGGCATAAAGAGAAATCTTTTTGCAGGTAAAACGTGTGTCCTTTACGTATTGCGACTGTGGATTTAACCGCTTGCCTTGAGCTTACTCTTTAATACACGATGAAAGGACTCCCGGAGCACTGAAGAGGAAGCACAGCTGGGCTGTTATATTCTTTCATGCAGGTGGACACTGACCGGGGCTTCATACATCAGCAGAGTCACTGACTGCTCCGATTCATTCACTTTTGTGTACATTTGCAGTTAAGCTACTGAGCTCTGTAAACAGTTTTTTTTTCTTGTATTATTATTATTATAACAGAGCAGTTTAGGGAAGCATAGCAAACATGTAAAAACAGCAGGGAGCTCCCCCTGCTGGCTCCATATGAAAATACAAAATTATAAAATTTGCAATTTTTCCTATTTATCTTAAAAAAAAAAAAAAAAAAAAAAAAAATATATATATCTTGTAAGAGCTACCCATAATAAAGAAACAGAAATACTGACCAATCAGAGGGTCGGTGACGTGGGTCCAGTCGATGCAGCACTGCAGCTCCAGCTGGTAGTGGGACTGGATGTAGAGGAGGAGATGCTGGTAGAAGCCCACCCCGGCTATCAGGTGGGTACGGTAGGCGCATTCTAGGGCACTCCGGCTGTGGATGTGCTGTGAGTAGATTAATAAAGATTAGAGAAATAAAAACCATTTAAAAAACAAACAAAAAAACAAACAAAAAAAACAAACAGTATACCAGCCAACATATACCGTATATCAACTGCCAAACTATCTTCCCTTGTATACAGAAATAGGTAAAGGATTACCAAAGATACTTGCAGGTGCCATATGCCCGGGTTTTCTTACATTAGAGTAAACACATCGCCCACCCTTTGCTGCTGCCACCGCCATCCACCTAAAAGGATCTAAATGGCAGGAGGCGGAGGTGGCCTTTCCAATCATGTGACCTCTGTGATTGGCTGTCATAGCAGTCACATGATTGGAAGCGCTTGTATGCACCGGGAGCTGCCAGTGACAGCTCAGCTAAGAACTCGCAGTGAGCATGCTCTCAGCACAGAAAAGCCATTTCTTGAGGAGGCGTATGTGCACAGGCTCGGGCTTTAAAGCTCACCCACTGCATATGTTGGCATACGGCTTGAAGAGACAGGTTAAATAAGCCAGCACTGACCCCCCCCCCCCATCCCCCTTAGAATGCAGCCGCCGCGGTGTGGCAGCACTCACCTTCTTGTTGGTTTTGATGAGCTGGATGACCTCATAATAGACTTTCCTCCATAAAACCTCCTCAGCTTTCTTCCCGTAGTCCACAGGGTGGAGGAACATGAGCTTGACACACAGCTCCCGCAGCCTGCAGGACGGACAGACAGACACGTTCACATGTGACTACAGTAAACATTCATCAGAGATGTTTTTTTTTTTTTTTAAAGATTCAACATTCTTTGCTGACCAATTGAATGCGATGACCGCAGTGCAAACAGTATGTGCCAATGTACAAACCCCGCCCCCCTCTCCCAATCCCTGCTGGGGATGCCGAGCTGTGAGCACCCCCCGCACTCAGTCCAGCAGCCCCTCTACTCCATGCAGCTTCTCTCAGACAGACAAAAAAAAAAAAAAGAAGAAATAAAAAAAAAGACTGGCCAATGGCATCACAGTAAATAGATCTGGTCCACTCTGGAAACGCTGCATGAAGAAGCGTGGGTGTTTCAAATCGCTGAACCACTGGGCCAGCTGTGGGGGGAGGGGGGGGGAACCCGGAAGTACGTACAGCGAGGACTAGGGTTCCACCGATGCAGATGCCAGTATTGGTGCCGATTGTACGAATTTGCTTGAGTACTCATGCAAATACTCTGATACTTTTGTGATGCGATTTGAGCTCATACAAAATGAATGGGCTCAAAACGCACTGCAAACAATTGCATGCGATTTGTCACAGGAATGTGGCGAGATTCCTGTCTGAATGGTAGGGGTGCAACGGATAAAAAAAACAAAACAAAAAAAAAAAAACAACAACTCACAGATCGGATCATTGTCACGGATCGGATCAGCAAAAACCCTGTGAAAATTTCACCACCATATAGTCCCCACTGTAATATCCACGTCATCTCCCCCACTGTAATATTGGCTGAGTATCGCCGAGTGGGGCTGGGTATCGCCAAGTGGGGCTGGGTATGGAGGGATGGCTGTGACTGCACTTGTCACAGAGCAGCGCTGTGGGCACTACAGATCCAGCCCACATCGCTGCTGCCATCCGATCTCTCCCCTCTCACACTGTACAGAACTGTACACAGAGGGGAGAGAGGAACCGGCGTCATCATGACTACCGGTTTGTTTACAAGTGATCACTTCGTCATTTGACAGAGCGATCACATTGTAAAACGGCCGACGGGTGCACCAAGATGGCCGCCGCTCCGGAGCTAGGCCGAAGCTGCGGCCTTTCCTAAGGCCGAGGAGCGCTCCGCCGGATTGCGGCGTGTGACGATCCAAACAGGGTGACCCCGATGACGATCGGCGACGATCCATCGCTCCTCTACTGAATGGCATGCAGTTTCATTTGTCATAGTCACTTTAGCCTGGGTTCACACAGGAGCATAAACAGAAAAGTCAGTGCTACTCCCATACATCGCATAGATAGATAGCAGAGCTCCCGGGTTCTCCATACTGGCTGAGCAGAGTAATGTAGAAAAAATGATTCGCACTCCAGTTGTTTGCTCTTAAAATTTCTTCATTTTATTGAATAGCCACAGGGAGCAAAATGCAGATTAAGTCAGTTGACGTGTTTCAGCCTATAAGGCCTTAGTCATGGTTATGACTAAGGCCTTACAGGCTGAAATGCCTCAATTGACTTAATCTGCATTTTGCTCACTGCGGCGATTCAAAAAAATGAAGACATTTTAAGAGCAAACAACCGGAGTGCAGATCATTTTTTTTCCACTTCACAAAGGAGCGGTCTGGGAAACCACACGCCATTCAGACAAGAATAACATACAGTTGTTTGCAGTGCGTTTTGAGCCCATACATTTTGTATGGCTTGGCATTTTGGGAGTACTTGGCTGAAAGCTTTGGTACTCACACTTGCCAGTAAAAAAAAAAAAAAAAAAGGAAAAATACGGCATCGGTGCAACCCTAGTGAGGACAATCCAGGACAATCCAGGAAGAAACACGACAAGCAAGTGACACAACCAGGACACAAAGCAGATGCTGCCAGCTGACGCGCTTCACACAAACATTGTGCTTAATCGGAATGCCAATCCTCAGTTAACATTGAGCAGTCTGGGTTTGGTTCCCACCGATATTAAACATGGAGATTAGCATTATACCAAGTGGATTTGTACAGCCACCACCACCCCTAACCTACTACCATAGATCAGGGACAGTAGCACAGTGCAACACTTGGCAACTGATAAGAACGGATTTATTTTTATTTTTCCTTTTTAAAGCCCCTCCATAAACTCCACCCAGTGCCAAAAAAAAGCACACACACAAAGAGTGATACACAAAACGTGCACAGGGTGTCCTGCAAAATCAAAGGACCTTGCCCTAATCACCCCCCCCCCCCCCAGGGGCATTCGGCTCTAGACAGGGACTGGGGTACTTACACTTGGTCCATCTGGCCAAAACCAGAAGGACCTCGTTCTTTGGAGGGTCTGCCAAAACAGACCCACCCCAGTACTAGGTGGGGCTCCCCCAAAGGGAGACCCCCCCCCATGAGAGGGGGCGAACCAAGCCAGAAGGCCATGTCCACCCCCTCCCAAGACTTTTAGGGCAGACCCCCGAGGACCCTACACCCTACCAGTCACACATGCAAAAACCGTGTTCAAACAAAACCAAAAAAAAGGGCAATAAATGAAGTGGGGGGTGGGGGATGGAGAGCATAAGAACAGATACTACACTTGATCTTAGCAAAAAGGCAGAGAAGTGATTCTTTGTGTCCCGGTTGTGTCACCTTCTCTTGTATACAATAAATGGTGTGAGGACTTCCTGTGGCGTGAAGCCGTTTCCTCTCGGATTGTATGCATTGCGGAGAGGCTGGTCCATCTCAACTGGAGCGGTGTGTCTCTCCATTATTCAAGACTGGGGGGCGCCGTTTGTGCCCATTACATACGCAGGCACGGCTTCCTTCTCGGCACGGATGGTGAAGGTGTTCAGCCTCCCCACTTACTTGTTGCGTAGACTGATATTCTCCGGTTTGAAGACTTCCTGATAGGCGGTCTTGTTGTTAATAATCAGATCCAACCGATGTACCGTCTCCACTACGGCCCTACCGAGAGAGAGAACACAATATTAGATCATTAAAGTGAAGCTCTGGGGTTAGACCCCCCCCCCCCCAGCCTGTTTAAACTGCAATTCCTGCTTATCAGCTGAACTGCTTGAAGACATCATAGAAAGGGGTGGGCTTCGTGGGAGACATGTAGTGGTCAGATCTGCATCCATCTGTACAAATAAGAATTAAAGAAGAGCTCCAGGGGTAAAAAAAAAGAGCATTTATAATTTGCTGGCATACGAAAAGGAGGGGGGGAGAGGAGGAAGGAAGAGAGAAGAAGAGGAGGGGGGGAGAGGAGGAAGGAAGAGAGAAGAAGAGGAGGGGGGGAGAGGAGGAAGGAAGAGAGAAGAGGGGGAGGAGGGAAGAGGGAAGAGAGAAGAGGGGGGAGGAGGGAAGAGGGAAGAGAGAAGAGGGGGGGAGGAAGGAAGAGAGAAGAGAGGGGGGGGGAGGAAGGAAGAGAGAAGAGAGGGGGGGGGGAGGAAGGAAGAGAGAAGAGAGGGGGGGGGAGGAAGGAAGAGAGAAGAGAGGGGGGGGGGAGGAAGGAAGAGAGAAGAGAGGGGGGGGGAGGAAGGAAGAGAGAAGAGAGGGGGGGGGAGGAAGGAAGAGAGAAGAGAGGGGGGGGGAGGAAGGAAGAGAGAAGAGAGGGGGGGGGAGGAAGGAAGAGAGAAGAGAGGGGGGGGAGGAAGGAAGAGAGAAGAGAGGGGGGGGAGGAAGGAAGAGAGAAGAGAGGGGGGGGAGGAAGGAAGAGAGAAGAGAGGGGGGGGAGGAAGGAAGAGAGAAGAGGGGGGGGGGGGGAGGAA
>NW_027507791.1:37624767-37663938 GCF_037356315.1 Lithobates pipiens | reverse complement strand
CTCTCACCCCATCTCTCTCTCTCTCACCCCATCTCTCTCTCTCACCCCATCTCTCTCTCTCATCCCATCTCTCTCTCTCTCTCACCCCATCTCCTCTCTTCACCCCATCTCTCTCTCTCTCACCCCATCTCTCTCTCACCCCATCTCTCTCTCTCTCACCCCATCTCTCTCTCTCTCACCCCATCTCTCTCTCTCACCCCATCTCTCTCACCCCATCTCTCTCTCTCTCTCTCTCTCTCTCTCTCACCCCATCTCTCTCTCTCACCCCATCTCTCTCTCACCCCATCTCTCTCTCTCACCCCATCTCTCTCTCTCTCTCACCCCATCTCTCTCTCTCTCACCCCATCTCTCTCTCTCACCCCATCTCTCTCTTTCACCCCATATCTCTGTCTCTCTAACCCCATCTCTCTCTCCCACCCCATCTCTCTCTCTCTCACCCCATCTCTCTCTCTCTCTCTCTCTCTCACCCCATCTCTCTCTCTCTCTCTCTCACCCCATCTCTCTCTCTCTCTCTCTCGCCCCATCTCTCTCTTTCACCCCATATCTCTGTCTCTCTAACCCCCATCTCTCTCTCCCACCCCATCTCTCTCTCTCTCTCTCTCACCCCATCTCTCTCTCTCTCAGCCCATTTCTCTCTCTCACCCCATCTCTCTCTCACCCCATTTCTCTCTCTCACCCCATTTCTCTCTCTCACCCCATCTCTCTCTCTCACCCACCTCTCTCTCACCCCCCTCTCTCTCTCACCCCATCTCTCTCACCCTACCTGTCTCTCTCTCTCACCCCATCTGTCTCTCACCCCATCTCTCTCTCTGCCTCTCTCTCACCCCATCTCTTTCTCTCACACCCCCCCTCTCTCTCTCTCTCACCCCATCTCTCTCTCTGCCTCTCTCTCACCCCATCTCTCTCACCCCATCTCTTTCTCTCACACCCCCCCTCTCTCTCTCACCCCATCTCTCTCTCTCACACCACCTCTCTCTCACCCCACCTCTTTCTCTCACCCCATCTCTCTCTCCCCCCACCCCTCTCTCTCTCACCCCACCTCTCTCCCATCTCTCTCCCTCTCTTCTCTCTTCTCTCCTACCTCTTTTCTCCTCCCTCTCTCTTTATTTCTCTCTGTCTTTCTTTCTCGCTCTCTTCTCTCTGTCTCTTCTCTCTCCCTCTCTTCTCTCTCCCTCTCTTCTCTCTCCCTCTCTTCTCTCTCCCTCTCTTCTTTCTTCTCTCTCTTCTTTCTCCCTCTCTTCTCTCTCCCTCTCTTCTTTCTTCTCTCTCTTCTCTTTCTCCCTCTCTTCTCTCTCTTTGCTCTCCCTCTCTCCTCTCTCTCCCTCTCTTCTCTCTCTTCCCTTTCTCTCTCATTGTCAGTCTCACACCTGTCACCTGTAACAATGCAGCGAATCAGGACTTTTGTTTCCTTTACCTGTGGCAGAGGAATGTGGTGGCTCCGCCTCCTCGCAGTCACCCAGGAAGAGAGGTGGACGGTGGATGTTCAGGACTAGTCATGGCTGCAGAGAGGACGCCCAGTAGGAGGAAGCAATGTATCTTCCATAGGACTTTCCTCAGACTCCCCTTTAGGAGATGTGAGAGGAGAAGCAGGAGCAGCAGTAGTAGCAGTTATGGTAAGTAATGGGGGACATGGTGGTGGTGGGGGGGGTACAGGGTCTGCAACCTGAGAGGACATCAGAAAAAGGCGTTCCTCCATCTTCCTCATCTTCCTCCCTATGGAGGGGGTAGGAGCTCAGAAAACAACATTCAAATGGATAGATCACAAACCAGAGAATAATATCTATAACACTGAGAATCATGCAACCAGAAGCTGCAGTGCTGCCTGCTGGAAAAAAAAGAAAGCAGATTAAAGCAGAACTGCATTGTTTACTGAATACGATTGGAAGGGAGTGCCTGGCATTGCCATGTACAGAAAAGTGTTATTTTATGATGTTACTCCTCTCCCGTAAAGAAAGTTTCTGCACATATCACCAGAACAGGTGGACCCCCCAAGGGCCAAAGTACACTGCTATGTTGCGGTAATGCATGTAACATGCGTTGCTGTATTGCAGTGCCATTTAGTTTGAGTGACACCTACGCCGTAGCGCGCAGAAACATCCGTCCGTCGCATGACAAAAGAAGAGTCGTGATTTTTTTTTTTTTTAAGCACATCAAGGTGGTTTGGCAGCTAATTCGTTTTGGATGAGCTTCTGTAACACAACGCATGTTAAAGCGTGACATAATAGAAAGAACTCAACGGGCCCTAAGGCAGTGCTGGTGCGGGGCCAATAAAAATTATATAATGATGATGGCTGTTTTCCTGATCTCTGCCAGTAGTTCCAATGAGTGCGGTCAACATTAAAGCCCATCTCGGGGGAGAACTAAAAATGCCCCCTTTCCTCACACTGCAAGGGTTAAATGTTTGCTTATTTCTAGAGGGCGCCACAAAAAGCAGTTTTACTTACTGGACCCTCCTGTAGGCTGCCCCAGGATGTGAGACCCGTGGCCTCTTCTCCCCTAAACTTTGCCGGTTGCAGGTTCTCTGACATCATCAGGACCAGGGGTCTCCAAACTGCGACCCTTTGCTTTTATCTCGCCCTTGGGGCACTTTTTCATTAACTGATATCAATGAAGGGGCACAATTCCTCCCAATGATGGGGCACATTTTTTTTTCCAACAATACCAATGATGGGACACAGTTCCTCCCAATGACACCAATGATGGGGCACAAATTCACGGTACACTGGGCACACTGGGTGTACTGGGAGCACATGAGTCTCAGTGTACATTGGGCACACTAGAGACACTGGGTGTACTGGGAGCAAAGGAGTCACAGAGTATACTGGGCACACTGGTTGTACTGTGAGCACAGGAATCATAGGGTCCACTGGGCACACTAGAGATACTGGGTTTATTGGGAGCACAGGAGTCACAAGGCACACTGGGCGCACTGGAGACACTGGGTGTACTGGGAGCACAGGAGTCACAGAGTACACTGGGTGCACTGGAGACACTGGGTGTACTGGGAGCACAGCAGTCACAGGGCACACTGGAGACACTGGGTGTACTGGGAGCACTGGAGTCACAGGGTACACTGGGCACACTAGATACACTGGGTGTACAGGGAGCACAGGAGTCACTGGGCACACTGGAGACACTGGGTGTACTGGGAGCATTGGAGTCACAGGGTACACTGGGCACACTGGAGACACTGGTTGTACTGGGAGCACTGAAGTCACAGGGTACACTGGGCACACTAGATACACTGGGTGTACTGAGAGCACAGGAGTCACAGGGTACACTGGGCACACCGGAGACACTGGGTGTACTGGGAGCACTGGAGTCACAGGGTACACTGGGCACACTAGATACACTGGGTGTACAGGGAGCACAGGAGTCACTGGGCACACTGGAGACACTGGGAGCACTGGTGTCACAGGGTACACTGGGCACACTGGAGACACTGGGTGTACTGGGAGCACTGAAGTCACAGGGTACACTGGGCACACTAGATACACTGGGTGTACTGAGAGCACAGGAATCACAGGGTACACTGGGCACACCGGAGACACTGGGTGTACTGGGAGCACAGGAGTCACAGGGTACACTGGGCACACTGGAGACACTGGGTGTACTGGGAGCACAGGAGTCACAGGGTACTCTGGGCACACTGGAGACACTGGGTGTACTGGGAGCACAGGAGTCACAGGGTACACTGGACACACTGGGTGTACTGGGATCACAGGAGTCACAGGGTACACTGGGCACACTAGATACACTGAGTTTACTGAGAGCACTGGTGTCACAAGGTACACTTGGCACACTGGAGACACTGGGTGTACTGGGTGCACAGGGTACACTGGGCACACCAGAGACACTGGGTGTACTGGGAGCACAGGAGTCACAGGGTACACTGGGCACACTAGATACACTGAGTGTACTGAGAGCACTGGTGTCACAAGGTACACTGGGCATACTGGAGACACTGGTTGTACTGGGAGCACAGGAGTCACAGGGTACACTGGGCATACTGGAGAAACTGAGTGTACTGGGAGCACAGGAGTCACAGGGTACACTGGGCATACTGGAGAAACTGAGTGTACTGGGAGCACAGGAGGTGACCACAATGATTAATATGCCAACAACGACCTGCAGTCGACAATTGGCTTTGAGCGGGTTGACTGGTAAAAGGAAAATATTTACTTAACAATATTCTCAATGTTATCAACCCTTTTCAAAGGGGTGTGGTTTGAAAAGGTAGAGGCGTGGCTTATTTGTTACTTCCAACATTTGCCATTATTGATATTGGCAAATACTCATACAGAGCCCGTGCCAGTCCTAGCTGTTTATTTATCTAATAGGGGAGCCAAGCTTTATGTTAGTCTATCTTTGTTGTCTTTGTGTTATAGTATTGCTCTCCCTGATCTCTTTAGGCTTTTTATGAATATTTTATAACCATTCTACCTTATGATGATACTTCGGCTCTGGGAGTCTCACGGAGTACGAGTTGACCTCTTTCTTGGACTCCATTAGTGAGGTTCCCTGTCCTATAGCCGGATCACTGTGTGGTTTTGGGTGTTCCGGTGTTTTGGGTGTTCCTGCCCATCTCTGGGTGTTCCCTCAATGTTCACTAAACAATACGTATTTATTGTAAGGAGGACAGTCCCGGTGATTTCAGGAGCGTTCCCGGGGGTAGAGAGGCAGCAGAGGGTTGGTGGAGGAGGATGGTGGAGTGTAGCAGGCCAGGCTTTTGAGGGGCACGCCTGAGCCTCAATGGAGGCACCAGTGTAATGGAGACCCACCAGTCACACTAGGAGGTCTAGTGCCGTGTACACACGACCGGACTTTTCGATGGACTAGGTTCTGGTGGACTTTCGGTGGAGTTCCGACAGACTTTCCGAACGAACGGACTTGGCCACACACAAGCAAACCAAAGTCCGATGGATTGGAACCTGATGACGTACAACCGGACTAGAATAAGGAAGTTCATAGCCAGTAGCCAATAGCTGCCCTAGCATCGGTTTTCGTATGTCGGACTAGCACACAGACGAGCACATTTTTTGACCGGACTCGAGTCCTTCGGGAAACATGTTTTATTTCTAGGTCCATCGGATTCATTCTGCCGCACCTAGTCCATCGAAAAGTTTGGTCGCGTGTACGCGGCATAGGACACACGTAACCCGCTACAGCGCCACCTGTCACATTTACACAGTAATCAATGCATTTTTAATCGCACTGATCGCTGTATGTGAATGGTCCCAAAATAGCGCCATAAAAGTGTCCGATGTGTCCACCATAATGTCACAGTCATGATAAAAATCGCTGATCGCCGCCAGCGATTAAGAAAAAAAATATTAATAAAAATGCCATAAAACTATCCCGCTATAACTTTTGCGCAAACCAATCAATAAACGCTTATTGCGATTTTGTTTACCAAAAAAATGTAGAAGAATACGTATCGGCCTAAACTGTGGGGAAAAAAAATGTTTTTTTACATATTTTTGGGGGATATTTATTATAGCAAAAAGTAAAAAAGAATGTGTTTTTTTTTTTCAAAATTTACGCAATTTTTTTGTTTATAGTGCAAAAAATAAAAACCGCAGAGGTGATCAAATACCACCAAAAGAAAGCTCTATTTGTGGGGGAAAAAAAAGGACATCAATTTTGTTTGGGAGCCACGTCGCACGACCGCGCAATTGTCAGTTAAAGCGACGCAGTGCCGAATCGCAAAAAGTGCTCTGGTCTTTTGCCAGCCAAATGGTCCGGGGCTGAAGTGGTTAAAAGTCAGCAGCTACAGTTTTTGTAGCTGCTGACTTTTAAATGGGTGGAACTCCACTTTAAGCCACACAGTGATGGGTTCTTTGGATTTTTGTAAAATTCTATAGTTTAACATGTGTTAGAGGATTATTAGCCAGGGGATTACCAATATGGCTATTTTCTGTTAATTCATTTTTTTTCACCTCTGGGTATTTAGGGCTCTTAGTTTTGTTTATGATCCGCGATATGTACATTTATCTCATGTCAATTTAGGCATCAGTAGTGGACTTAGGACCCAAAGCTGGAGTTTGTTGCATACTTTCATCACAGGGTACTAAGGATACTTAGTTTAGTTTGCAATCTTCTTTTCTTTTTTAAGACACACAGTGATGCACTTTTTCTTTGGATTTTTGTAAAATTCTATAGTTTAACATTTTGTAGAAGATTATTAGCCAGAGGTTGACCAATATGACCGTTTTCTGTTTAACTATTTTTTTTTTCACCTCTGGGTATTTAGGGCTCTTAGTATTGTTTACGATCAGAGCCACATGTATCTTAAGTCACTATTTTTTTGGATATTTGTAAAATTCTATAGTTTAACATATGTCAGGGTTTTATCAATATGGCTATTTTCTGTAAATTCATTTTTTTTCACCTTTGGGTATTTAGGGCTCTTAGTATTGTTTATGGTCAGAGCCATATACATTTCTTAAGGGCCGGTTCACACAGCGAGGCGCGGCGAGGCGTCTCCGACTTGCCTCGCCGCGACCTGCGGGGACCTCAGCGGCGACTTGCAGAGGACTTCTGTATAGAAGTCAATGCAAGTCGCCCCCGAAGTCGCCCAGAAGTAGTACAGGAACCTTTTTTCTGAGTCGGAGCGACTCGAGTCGCTCCTCTCAGAACGGTTCCATTGTACAGAACGGGGGCGACTTGCGGGAGCGAGGCGAGGCGAGTCGTGTCGCCTCGCATCGCCTCGCTGTGTGAACCGGCCCTTAGTCACTTTTTCTTTGGGACTTTTGTAAAATTCTATAGTTAAACACGTTAGAGGATTATTAGCCAGGTGTTTACCAATATGCCTATTTTCTCTTAATTCATTTTTTTTCACCTTTGGGTATTTAGGGCTCTTAGTATTGTTTATGATCAGAGCCATATACATTTATCTTAAGTCACTTTTTCTTTGGATTTTTGTAAAATTCTATAGTTTAACATATGTTAGAGGATTATTAGCCAGGGGTTTTCCAATATGGCTGTTTTCTGTTTAATTCATATTTTTTTTTACCTCTGGGTATTTAGGGCTCTTAGTATTGTTTATGATCAGCGATATGTACATTTATCTCAAGTCAATTTAGGCATCAGCAGTGGACTTATGACCCAAAGCTGGAGTTTGTTGCATATTTTCACCACATGGTACTAAGGATACTTAGTTTAGTTTGCAATCTTCTTTTCTTTTTTAAGACACACAGTGATGCACTTTTTCTTTGGATTTTTGTAAAATTCTATAGTTTAACATATTGTAGAATATTATTAGCCAGACATTGACCAATATGGCTGTTTTCTGTTTAATTTTTTTTCACCTCAGGGTATTTAGGGCTCTTAGTATTGTTTATGATCAGCGCCATGTATATGTATCTTAAAGAGGGATTCCACCAAAAAAAAAAATATTAAAAGCCAGCAGCTATAAATACTACAGCTGCTGACTTTTAATAAATGGACACTCACCTGTCCCGGGTTCCAGCGATGCCGAGGCCGATCGATCGCTCGGCTCTCGGCTGCTGCAGTCACCATTCTAGGTGAGGGAATCAGGAAGTGAAGCGAATCGGTTTCACTTCCCGGTTCCCTACTGCGCATGCGCGAGCCGCGCCGCGCAATAGGAAATCTCCGCGCTGTCACTGGGACCCGTGTGTGTCCCAGCAGACAGCGCGGCAGGGCAGGAAATGGCGTAGACTCCCACGGGAGTCTATGCCCGGAAGTGGGTGAAAATACCAGTCTTTGACAGGTATCTCCACCCCCCTCCCCCCTGAAAGGTGTCAATTGTGACACCGGAGGGGGGGAGGGATCCGATCAGCGGAGGTTCCACTTTAGGGTGGAATCCCGCTTTAAGTGAATTTATGTTAAGTCAATTTTCTTTGGATTTTTGTAAAATTCTATAGTTTAACATATTTTAGAAGATTATTAGCCAGAGGTTTACCAGTATGGCTGTTTTCTGTTTAATTCATTTTTTTCACCTCTGGGTATTTAGGGATCTTAGTATTGTTTATGGTCAGAGCCATATACATTCACCTTAAGTCACTTTTTCTTTGGGACTTTTGTAAAATTCTATAGTTTAACATGTGTTAGAGGATTATTAGCCAGGGTTTACCAATATGGCTGTTTTTTGTTAATTCTTTTTTTTTTCACCTCTGGGTATTTAGGGCTCTTAGTATAGTTTATGATCAGTGATATGTACATTTATCTTAAGTCAATTTTGGCATCAGCAGTGGACTTAGGACCTGAGATTTCAGGGGGAATGAATCACACACTTGCAGCTAGGTGAGATTGCTACGACATAATGTTGAGTTGGCTTCACCAGCACGCCTCATGTTTATATTGATAAAATGCATAGGGAACCGCACAGCTGAGCATGCTGAGAAAACTGGGGACAATTAGACATCCGCAGCAAAAGGAAATCTTTTCCTTCTGTAAAGGATATCTGCATTACTAAACATTGTATATTAAAGTAACAATATGTGCATTGTGGGGCGCTTGGAACAACCCGCCAAACGCTGAAAATTCGGTTGTTTCGCCAGAACGGGGCGAACACTTTGAATCTGTGTGCAATCAGGCCGGTCTTTGCACCACATGGAGGCGCACACGTGATCTTGTTCCTAAAAAAAAAAAAATAGTGCACAGTGCCCATTACATAATAGACGGCCTTGTGTTTATATTGGCTGCCCACTGCCTGTGACTGATTGGCCAACACCGGAATTCAGGTTCTGCAGCTGGGTGAGGGGGGAAAAGAAACGGCAGAACAAAAATATCTACGCCAGAAGGAATTCATTTTTTTTTTTTTTTTATGCCAATAATTGTCACATGGCACAGAGAGAAAATACATTCTTTTCTATGGAGCATACAGACATTTTACCCCCCCCCGGGGACTATTCATACAGAGAGGTCACATCACAGCAGCTGCTCAAATTACTGCTGAATCTTCCTCCATTTTCCATCGGCCGTAAATGTCTGCAGTATGATGTCAGAGGAGCGACCTGCTGAAAACCGGGCAGACTGATGAAAAGTGATAAAGGTGATCACAGATGTAAACCCGAGCTGGATGACGTTTATTTTGCTCCGTGCATTGTGTGTCATTTCACAAAACCTCCTTTCACCTTTTTTTTTATCCTCTTTCTCAAGCTCAGCACTGCTGATCTCCTGCAGACTCATTCAGCCACTTCCTGTCCACGTGCACTTTCTCCAGTGTTGGCGACACATCATTGCCCATGGCAGGCGTCTGTTCCAGCTGTGGCCTATGCCAGCCCGGGCCAATAAAGAAAGTCCAGGGAAAATAATACAGAAAAAAAGAGCCTGCTGTCATCTTATCTGACAGAAAGCTGCCCCCCTGTGCCCCTCTGAAATGTATGTCTCTAGGGGCCTGACAGAAAACTTCCCCCCTGTGCACCTCTGAAATGTATGTCTCTAGGGGCCTGACAGAAAGCTGCCCCCCTGTGCACCTCTGAAATGTATGTCTCTAGGGGCCTGACAGAAAGCTGCCACCCTGTGCCCATCTGAAATGTATGTCTCTAGGGGCCTGACAGAAAGCTGCCACCCTGCCCCTCTGAAATGTATGTCTCTAGGGGCCTGACAGAAAGCTGCCCCCTGTGCACCTCTGAAATGTATGTCTCTAGGGGCCTGACAGAAAGCTGCCCCCTGTGCCCCTCTGAAATGTATGTCTCTAGGGGCCTGACAGAAAGCTTCCCCCCCTGCCCCTCTGAAATGTATGTCTCTAGGGGCCTGACAGAAAGCTGTCACCCTGTGCACCTCTGAAATGTATGTCTCTAGGGGCCTGACAGAAAGCTTCCCCCCGTGCCCCTCTGAAATGTATGTCTCTAGGGGCCTGACAGAAAGCTGCCCCCCTGTGCACCTCTGAAATGTATGTCTCTAGGGGCCTGACAGAAAGCTGCCCCCCCTGCCCCTCTGAAATTTATGTCTCTAGGGGCCTGACAGAAAGCTGCCCCCCGTGCCCCTCTGAAATGTATGTCTCTAGGGCCCTGACAGAAAGCTGCCCCCCCTGCCCCTCTGAAATTTATGTCTCTAGGGGCCTGACAGAAAGCTGCCCCCCGTGCCCCTCTGAAATGTATGTCTCTAGGGCCCTGACAGAAAGCTGCCCCCTGTGCCCCTCTGAAATGTATGTCTCTAGGGGCCTGACAGAAAGCTGCCACCCTGCGCCCCTCTGAAATGTATGTCTCTAGGGGCCTGACAGAAAGCTGCCACCCTGCGCCCCCCTGAAATGTATGTCTCTAGGGGCCTGACAGAAAGCTGCCCCCTGTGCCCCTCTGAAATTTATGTCTCTAAGGGGCCTGACAGAAAGCTTCCCCCTGTGCCCCTCTGAAATGTATGTTTCTAGGGGCCTAACTTTGTGACTAGGCCTCACCAACTCTCCAGTATGCGTCTCTCTGGGTCCATTTAGGGCATTTGCATTGGACAAGGCCCAGACCAGATGTCAGAGACCCGGGAAACACAGTCAAACTATTTCAGTGGGGTGCACAGTTTATGTTCACATTTAAACAAACCGTTCTTTCTTTCTCTCGTTCTCTCTTTCTTTCTCTCTATCATTCTTTTATTCTCTCTTTCACTCTCATTCTTTTATGTTTTATTTCTTTCTCTTTTTCTAACGCTTACTCTCATACTCTTTCTTTCTCTCATTCTTTCTTTCTTTTATTCTCTTTCTTTCTTTTATTCTCTTTTTCTATCATGCACTCTCTTTTTCTTTCTCTCATTAGTTCTTTCTTTCTCTCTATCACACTTTTTCTTTCTCTCTCATTCTTTTATTTCTTTTTTTCTCTCTCTTTTTCTTTATTTTGTTCTCTCCCTCACTTTTTTATTTTCTCTCTCTCTCTTCCTCTCATTCTTTTATTTTTTTTCTTTCTTTCCCTCATTCATATATTCTCTCTCTCTTTCTCTCTTTTTTACTCCCTCCGCCTCTCTCTCCCCCTCCCCCTTCTCTCTCATTCTTTTATTCTCTCTCGCTCTCTTTCTTTCTTTTCCTCTCTTTTTTTTTTTTACTCTCTCTATCTCTCATTATTTTATTCTCTCTCTCTCTCGCTTTCTTTTAATGTCCCTCTCTTTTTTCTCTGTTTAATTTCTCTCTATTTTTCTTTGTTTCATTCTAACTCTCCCTCTCTTTTTTTACTCTCTCTCTCTCCCTCCTCTCTCTTTCTTTTATTGTCTCTCTCTCTCTCTCTTTTTTCTCTGTCTCATTTTCTCTCTATTTTTCTTTCATTCTTTCTCTCCCTCGCTTTTTTTACTCTCTCTCTCTTCCATACCTTTATCCTCTCCCCCCTCCTCTCTCTCTCTTTCTTTTATTCTCTCTCTCTCTCTCTTTTTTCTCTGTCTCCTTTTCTCTCTTTCATTCTTTCTCTCCTTCTCATTTTTTACTCTCTCTCTTTCATTCTTTTACCCCCCTCTCTCTCCCCCCTCCTCTCTCTCATTCTTTTATTCTCTCCCTCTCTCTTTTTCTCTCATTCTTTTACTCTCTCTCTCTCTTTTCCGCCCCCTCCTCTCTATCTCATTCTTTTTTCTCTTTCTCTCTCTGTTTCTCTCTCTCTCTTTCTTTCTTTCTTTCTCTCTCTCTCTTCTCTCATTCTTTTACTCTATCTGTCTTTTCCTCCCCCTCCTCTCTCTCTCTCATTCTTTTTTTCTTTCTCTCTCTTTCTCTCTCTCTCTTCTCTCATTCTTTTACTCTCTCTCTTTCCCCCTCTCTCTTCTCTCATTCTTTTACTCTCTCTCTTTCCCCCTCTCTCTTCTCTCATTCTTTTACTCTCTCTCCCCCCCCTCTCTCTCTCATTCTTTTCTCTCTCTTTCTTTCTCTCTCCCTCTTTTTCTCTCATTCTTTTACTCTCTCTCTCTCTCTTTCTCTCTCTTTTCCTCCCCCTTCTCTCTCTCTCTCTCATTCTTTTCTCTCTCTCTCTCTTTCTCTTCTCTCTCTTTTTCTCTCATTCTTTTACTCTCTCTCTCTCTTCCCCCCTCTCATTTTTCTCTCTCTCTCTCTCTCTTTCTTTCTCTCTCTCTCTCTCTTCCTCTCTTTCTTTCTGTGACAGACTCACCTGGGACAGGGGCTTTTGGAGGGGACTGAATGCTAGCCTCTTGCCCACCGACTATGGGCCCTGGCATTTGAGGGAGCTCCAAGCATTTAGGAAGATATTCTGTTATGTAATGCAAAAGGACATTATTAAGGAGGCCATGATGGTCTCTGCCAGCTTGGGACTCAGTGGACATATGTATGTATGTGAAAGGAAGGCTGATTAATGAGATCTGGAAATCCCGGGTCTTTCACCCAATAGTTTATTTGTCTCATTTTGTTGTGTACTCTTTTCTGGGTTGTTTGGGGTGTGGCTGGATTCCAATGTTCTATTGTGTCTGTCTGCCTTGGATATTATGGGATGTGTATGTAGATTAGCTGTGAGATTGGTGGGGGCGAATTCCTCCAATGCCGCGTAGATATGACCTGACTTTCCAGCAGACTAGGTCCGATGGACTTTCGGCGGAGTTCCGACGAACCTTCCAAAACGAATAAGTCCATTAGAAAGTCTATTCGTTTTGAACGTGATGACGTAAGACGGGACTAAAAAAGGAAGTTCAATAGCCAGTAGCCAATAGCTGCCCTTGCGTCATATTTGGTCCGTTGGAACCAGCATACAGAGGAGCGGTTTTCCCGATAGGAATTGAGTCCTTCGGACAGATTTGAAACATGTTCTATTTCTAGGTCCGTCTGATTTTTTAAACGATCGGATTAACCCACGCACAATCAGATTGTCCGACGGACTGATTCTGTCGGACCTAGTCTGCCGGAAAGTCCGGTCGTGTGTACGCAGCATAACTCTCACTGCTGATTGGACAGTCCACCTGTCCCGGAATTCAAAGAGGGGAGGGGATTTTCCAGAGTATTACCTGTGTACCTGTGTTTTCAATAAACAGTTCATGTTCAGCAACCAAACGAGTATTGCCTTGTTTGTTGTTGGGAGCGGTTGGAATATCTGATATCTATATTCAGACTGCAAGGAATCGGTATATGAAGAAAACACTCAAGCGGAGTGTGGGACGTTTTGTCACACTTTATTTTTTTAATTCTCATTCTCTCTCTCTCTTTTTCTTTCTTCACCTCTAATTTTTTATTCTCCCTCTCTCTCTTCCTGTCATTATTTTATTCTCTTTCTTTCTCTCTTATTTTTTTATTCTCATCCCCCCCCCCCCCGCGCTCTCTCTCTCTTTTTCTTTCTTTCCTTCTCATTCTCTCCTCTCTCTCTTTCATTCTCTCTCTCTCTCGTTCTCTCTCATTCTCTCTCTCGTTCTCTCTCTCTCTCTCGTTCTCTCTCTCTCTCGTTCTCTCTCATTCTCTCTCTCTCATTCTCTCTCTCTCTCGTTCTCTCTCTCTCATTCTCTCTCTCGTTCTCTCTCTCTCTCTCGTTCTCTCTCTCTCTCGTTCTCTCTCATTCTCTCTCTCTCATTCTCTCTCTCTCTCGTTCTCTCTCATTCTCTCTCTCTCTCTCTTTCTCATTCTCTCTCTCTCTCATTCTCTCTCTCTCTCGTTCTCTCTCTCTCTCTCGTTCTCTCTCTCTCTCTCATTCTCTCTCTCTCTCTCGTTCTCTCTCTCTCTCTCGTTCTCTCTCTCTCTCTCTCGTTCTCTCTCTCTCTCTCGTTCTCTCTCTCTCTCATTCTCTCTCTCTCTCGTTCTCTCTCGTTCTCTCTCTCTCTCTCTCTCGTTCTCTCTCTCTCTCGTTCTCTCTCTCTCTCGTTCTCTCTCTCTCGTTCTCTCTCTCTCTCTCTCGTTCTCTCTCTCGTTCTCTCTCTCTCTCGTTCTCTCTCTCTCTCTCGTTCTCTCTCATTCTCTTTCTCTCTCTCGTTCTCTCTCTCGTTCTCTCTCATTCTCTCTCTCGTTCTCTCTCATTCGCTCTCTCTCTCTCTCATTCTCTCTCTCATTCGCTCTCTCTCTCTCTCTCTCTCGTTTTCTCTCTCTCGTTCTCTCTTTCTTTCTCTCTCCCTCATTCTCTCTCCCCCTCTCTCTTTCTCTCTCTCTTGGTATTTCTCTCTCATTCGCTCTCTCTCTCGTTCTCTCATTATGTCTCTCTCTCTCTCTTGTTCTCTCTCTCTTGTTCTCTCTCTCGCTCTCTCTCTCTCGCTTCCTCTCTCTCGCTTCCTCTCGTTCTCTCTCATTTGCTCTCTCTTTCTCTCATTCGCTCTCTGTCTCTTTCTCTCTCTCTTGTTCTTTCATTTTCTCTCTCTCTCTCTCTCGTTCTCTCTCTCTCTTGTTCTCTCTCTTTCTCTCTCTCTCATTCACTGTCTCTTGTTCTCTCGTTCTCTCTCTCTCTCTTGTTCTCTCTCTTTCTCTCTCTCTCATTCACTGTCTCTTGTTCTCTCGTTCTCTCTCTCATTCACACTCTCTCTCTCTTTTACTCTCTCTCTCGTTCTCTCATTCTCATTCTCTCTTTCACTCTCTCTCTCATTCGCTCTCTCACTCATTCTCTCTCTCTCTCTCATTCTTTTATTCTCTCCCTCTCTCATTCTTTTATTCTCTCTCTCTCCCCCTCTATCTCTCTCAGTATAGTGACATTTGGTGAGCCGGGTGTTCTTTGCCCGTGGATACTGGCAGGCTGGGCGCTCTGACAGCTGCTGGTTGCTGTGCCATGTTTGATCCTCATACGTGAAATACACGACTTGACATCGGCTTGAATGCGGCACAAATGTCAGACAAGCTAAGACACATTGCACCTCTACAAAATCTCTGTCCCCGAGGACAAACCCGGGCTGTGCCAACTCCGGAGCCTCCCGGACCACACCCAGATATGTTCTATTGTGGCCGCCCGGCAAGCCTGGATCTAAATAATAAGTGGATGGCTTCAGCATAACTCCTACTGCATTGTGAAATATAAGAAGTTATAGAAATAATATTTTATTGTACCATTTTCGGGAATATAAAGACGGGAAGACCGCATTTCTTTATACCGAATGCTAAGAAAATAATTTTAAGTTAAAATTGCAAAACGTTGCACATTTCAGTCAATCTAAGCGGAGTTTGGCGCGGTAAGCGTTAATGTTCGTTTTTCTCTATAAGCTGATATCTTGCGAGAGATAGAAGCGGTTGGACTGGTTTGTCCAGAGCAAAGAGAGAGACACATATACACAAAGGTTCCCACATCCTAAGACTTCAGGGATGAAGGAATGCCTGCAGAGCCCAAACAATCAAAAAATGTATTGCAAAAACTCATGTGGTCTGTATAGAGCCCCCCGGGGGGCGCTCTTGGGGCCCGTTCACACATGTGGTCTATATACACCCCCGGGGGGCGGTCTTGGGGCCCATTCACACATGCGGTCTGTATACACCCCCCGAGGGCGCTCTCGGGGCCCAGTCACACATGTGGTCTATATACACCCCCGGGGGGGCGCTCTTGGGGCCCATTCACACATGTGGTCTGTATACACCCCCCGGGGGGAGTTCTTGGGACCCATTCACACACATGGTCTGTATACATCCCCCGGGGGGGCGCTCTTGGGGCCCATTCACACATGTGGTCTGTATACACCCCCCGGGGGGAGTTCTTGGGACCCATTCACACACATGGTCTGTATACATCCCCCGGGGGGCACTCTTGGGGCCCATTCACACATGTGGTCTGTATACACCCCCCGGGGGGGCACTCCTGGGGCCCATTAACACATGCGGTCTGTATACACCCCCCGAGGGCGCTCTCAGGGCCCAGTCACACATGTGGTCGGTATACAACCCCCGGGGCGCTCTCTGGGCCCTTTCAAACGTGTGTTCTGTATACACCCCCCGGGGGGGCGCTCTTGGGGCCCATTCACACATGTGGTCTGTATAAACCCCCCCGGGGGACGCTCTTGGGGCCCATTCACACATGTGGTCTATAGGGCGCTCTCGGGGGCCCATTCACACATGTAGGCTGTGCCAACATGCACTAAAAAGCACAATATGGCATGCTGTGGTGCCATTCAGTATGAATGCCACCCCAACCACAACACGTACACCATGCGTTATGGAGTGCTTCATTGTTAAAAAAGGGTCATGCATTTTTTTTTTATTTATCTGCATTCACCAATATGGGGGGGGGGGGGACAATTACTGGAACCAAGCAGGTGGTAGAAGGTGGCACTATGTCCCTATGTGCCTGCAGTGCTCCCAGGTGTCAGGAAGGAGAGGGGGAAGGCCAATAAACGTGTCATATTTTCTGCCATTTGCTGAATGTACACAGTAAGCAACCAGTACCAATTGCCCCTGTGTTCATTCATAACTGAAGCATAGTAAGCTATGTTTACTATGCTTCAGTTTGTGAATGAACAAGGAGCTTCCCACCCTGTTCATTCATTCTACAGTACACCTGAGGCTGAAGAGAGGAGTCACAGGGGAGCCGGTTCCAGTAACTGCACCGGTAACTCCTGTATGGAGCCCATGCTCTATCAGTTCAGCATACAGCTTTACGGCAGTTCGCCAGACCCGGCCAGTCTGGTGAGCTGCCGTAAAGCTGTATGCTTGAACTGATAGAGCATGGGCCCCATACAGGAGGACCAGACCTACCTATGGAAATCTCCAAAATTGTGACACAAAAAATGTTGACAGAAGTTCTAACTTGACTAAAGTTGGGTTGAATTTTTGGTTTAAAAGTCCTTCTAAATTAAGGACTGAACAGAGCTGCTGGTTTTCAAAGCCCATCTTTGGGCTTCCCCTATTCGCCCTTTCCTCTCTCGGCAACTCCTCCCCGGGCATGATTTCCCTGAAGATGGGCTGTAGATAACAATGTGCAGAACTAATAATAAAACACATTCCGCTTTGTTCCAGATGTCCACCACGTAGAGACCACCCAACCCACAGAAGAAAAATGGTCGCCCAGGCATTCATCCATCGCAGCCCTCAACATGTACCAGCCCCATTCTGTAGAAAATATGGACTCAGATGGAACCACCAGGATTCATCCATCATTTACTCAGTCAGTCAACGGTTTGAATGGTCCTGAAGGAGAGAACGTGGTTTTGGACCCAGCGTTGGTGATGGGTCATCAGTCAAACCTGGGTTTTGCGCCACATAATTCCATTGGCTATCAAAATATGGACTCTTTGGAGGTTTCGATAGATGACCTAGGGCGGCAGGAAGTTGACTCTGCTTACTCTTCGGTGTCTCATATAGAGGAAGAATCGCCACACCTTATGGTGTCCCCTCCATCTCCCAGTACCTCCAGCATGGGTAAGACCTTGTTTTAATAGTGGTAGAAGTACGGTAGTAGTAGAAAGCAAATCGGCCTCACACTAACATTGATATGCAGTCAAATAATAGAGCCAAACAAACATCCAAGAGTCCAAGGAGAAGATATCCCAGAATCTCGCCATAACTGAACACCCAATTCGTTCCTGGCCGGAGGGGAATGGTCATTGTTTCACACAAAGGCCACTCTTTCACTCTCCTCTCCACTATCCCTTCCCCACTTTATTTATTTATTTCTTGTGTTTTTGTCACGTTTTTTTGTTTGTCACTTTCACTGTTTGATGTGAGTAGGGTCGCAGGTCCCAGGGCCTGTCCTGAAAGTCTGGGGAGGGGGGTGGACATGGCCTTCTGGCTTAGTTCGCCCTCTCTCTTAGGGATGGGGGTCACCCTTTCGGGGGAGCCTCACCTATTATTTGGTTGGGGTCTCCCTTCGGGGGAGCCTCACCTAGTATTTGGTTGGGGTCTCCCTTCAGGGGAGCCTCACCTAGTATTTGGTTGGGGTCTCCCTTTGGGGGAGCCTCACCTTGTATTTGGTTGGGGTCTCCCTTTGGGGGAGCCTCACCTATATTTGGTTGGGGTCTCCCTTCGGGGGAACCTCACCTAGTATTTGGTTGGGGTCTCCCTTTGGGGGAGCCTCACCTAGTATTTGGTTGGGGTCTCCCTTTGGGGGAGCCTCACCTAGTATTTGGTTGGGGTCTCCCTTCGGGGGAGCCTCACCTAGTATTTGGGTGGGTCTGTTTTTTTCGGCAGACCTTCCAAAGAACGGGGTCCGCCTGGTTTCATCCAGAAGAATTGCCCCGGGGGATTCAGGACAAGGCCCTCTGATTTCAGAGGGCTTGTGTACCCGTCTGCACTTTTTTGTGTCACTCTTTATGTGTGCGCGCAAAAAAAAACCCAATTCCATGACTCTTTGGCTAGTCTGGTGCAAAGCTCAGAAGCCTCCTCCCGCTGCGGGTATACACTCCGCCAGAGGTGTAACTAGAACCTTCAGGGCCCCAGTGCAAGAAACCATGAAGGGCCCCCATCATGACCGCCCTTCATTCCAAGCCGGGAGCCATTCCCTCTGAGCTAGTGTGACCAGCCATGATTTTATTGGCCTAGTGCAGTGATGGCGAACCTTGGCACCCCAGATGTTTTGGAACTACATTTCCCATGATGCTCCAGTACACTGCAGAGTGCCAGAGCATTATGGGAAATGTAGTTCCAAAACATCTGGGGTGCCAAGGTTCGCCATCACTGGCCTAGTGCCTCGTTTTCCTTCTGTTTTTAGACTTAGACCCCAACCCATAACATATGGTTGCCACCTCAACCCTTTAAACCCAAACACATAGTAATCACATGGGTTATGTGGCTGATTAAGGTGGTAATTAAACTCACTTGGTGCCCTTATCTGCATTTAATTAGCCTCGGGAACCCGTGTAATTCAAAGGTTTTCGGGTTTAAAAGGATGAGATGGCAACTCTACTAGAACACTAACAATCAGAGCGAGGAATATTCCTAAATTTATTTGTAAAGCCCAGGGTTCAATTCTCCTCCTGTTTGGATAATTTTCCTTTGAGGACCTTGGTTCCGCCAACAATTCGAAAAGTTATTGATTAGGACCAGGTAATTCCGACACTTTTTGTTTACATTGTAAATTCAGTATCTTTTGCCAGTAAATTACTTAGAACCCCTTAATATTTTATATATATATATATATATATATATATATATATATATATTTATTGATTTTTTTTTAAGCAGAGGCCCTAGAGAATAAAAGTGTGTGTGTTGCAATTTTTTTTACGTCACACAATATTTGCGCAGCGTTTTTTCAAACACAATTTTTTTGAATGAAATTTAATGCACAAAAACGCAATATAACGCGCAACTGATTGGTAAAAATTAAAAGATGATGCTACACTGAGTAAAAATATACCTAACGTGTTATGCTTTACTAATGCGCGTGCTCACGGTACTAGCGTCAAACTACGGTACTTACGAATCTCCATAGGCGACGGTTTAACCACTTAAAGGGGTTGTAAAGGTTCATTTTTTATTTTCTAAATAGGTTCCTTTAAGCTAGTGCATTGTTGGTTCACTTACCTTTTCCTTCGATTTCCCTTCTAAATGTTTTTTTTTCTTTGTTTTCTTTGTCTGAATTTCTCACTTCCTGTTCCTCCTCAGTAAGCTGTTCTGGCTGACTAAACACCGCTCGGGTGATGGTGTGAAATTTACTGAGGAGAAACAGGAAGTGAGAAATTCAGACAAAGAAAAAAAAACATTTAGAAGGGAAATCGAAGGAAAGGGTACGTGAACCAACAATGCACTAGCTTAAAGGAACCTATTTAGAAAATAAAAAAACAAAGCTTTACAACCCCTTTAAGGACCGAGCGTCTTTTTGAGATTTGTTGTTTACAAGTTAAAAACAGCTTTTTTTTTTTGCTAGAAATTTACTAAGAACCCCCAAAGATTATACATTTTTTTTTTCTAACACCCTAGAGAATAAAATTAGTGGTCGTTGCAATACTTTCTGTCACACCGTCTTTGTGCATCGGTCTTACACTATTTTTTGGAAAAAATACACTTTTTTAAATTAAAAAATAAGACAGCAGTAAAGTTAGCCCAATTGTTTTATATTGTGAAAGATAATGTTACGCCGAGTAAATTGATACGCAACATGTCATGCTTCAAAATTGCGCCCGCTCGTGGAATGGCGACAAACTTTTACCCTTAAAAAATCTCCATGGGCGATGTTTAAAAAAATTCTACAGGTTGCATGTTTTGAGTTACAGAGGAGTTCGAGGGCTAGAATTATTGCTCTTGCTCTACCGATCACGGCGATACCTCACATGTGTGGTTTGAACGCCGCTTTCATATGTGGCCGCTACTCACGTATGCGTTCGTTTATGCACGTGATGATAAGGGGGTTGTTCCAGTGCCCCATCAGCTCTATGGTAAGCTGGCAAAACCCTGGAGGGACAGGAAAGCTTGGAGAGGCGTTGGAGGTTGGTGTAAAGCAATCCAGCAGCTAATTAACCGCTAGGATGGCTTTTACATAATAGAAAATCACTGGCCGAAAAAAAGCAGGATGATGCCTGTAGCTGCAGACATCCCGGTATAACACTCCAATGTGCCACCATAAATATGTATTGAGATGGCAAGTAGGTAATGGCCCATTCCAAAATTGCTCCTGGTGTATAGGTGTGTGAGATAGTGGTGGAGACCTTAGGGCAGTGATGGTGAACCTTGGCACCCCAGATGTTTTGGAACTACATTTCCCATGATGCTCAGCTACACTGCAGAGTGCATGAGCATCATGGGAAATGTAGTTCCAAAACATCTGGGGTGCCAAGGTTCGCCATCACTGCCTTAGGGTATAGGCTTCCCCACTGGAGGAGAGTGAAATGAATGGTCAAATGTTATTATAAATAATTAACAACCATATTATTTTCTTAGAAACCGACGTTGGCGTGGACCCCGAGACAGGTGAACGTGCCATGGAGTAGGAGCAATAAGAAGGCTTCATAGAGGGGAAAACTTTTGTACATGTAGCAGAAATAGAAGACTTTCGTTCTTTCTGATGGATTGGACCCATGTATATATTATTTTTAGGTTCTTGAAAATGGACTAATTGTGGACAGCACTGGCCAGTAGACCATTAGAAGACATCTTCACACTAAGGGAACAAGAGTTCATACAATACCCCAACGTTTGGACCTTTCTGTTCAGGAAGCAATCACGGCTCGTCCTCTGGAAGAATGGACCTGTTTGGACATTATGTGGTCATAAATGGTAGAAATGACATCCTAACCACAGACATGTTTCTGTGTGAGGAGCACAATAGAACCATCCTAGAGGTTGGCACCAACCCAAAACATTTTGATCTTGACGGGAAAAATGTAATGGATTGCTCCTTTGGACCACAAGTAGGCCGTTAGATATTTCGAAACCAGCATTCAACTTTGGTTACTGTTTTTGGACAAAAATAAGCCAATTTGTTTTGAGTGTAAGGTCTCTTCTTCCTAATTTATCAGGAAATATGACATGTGAGCAAACGTACTGTGGCCATGTATGGGAAATGGTAGCGGTAACAGGGATTAAAAAAAAAAAAAAAAGGGATGGCATCCATTTTGATGCGGGATACGGGAAGGTTTAGGGTTTTGTGGGCCCATTTGCTTATTACACCTCTCGTAGACTAATGTAGAGAGATCTCTCCGTCATGGTTCATCTCTTTGTTCTACCTTGGGGTGGTTCAAGTCCTGTTGCATTTTCTGTAATATTAACGTGAAATACGGTTTCCAAGAAGAAACTGGTGGTTTCGCACCCCTGTATCTACCAAGGGCTGTAATATCAGCTCTGGGTGCTCTTTCCACTGGATGAGATGACTTCTTGGCTTCAGGAGATTGGGATTCCCAGAACAATTGCCGAATCTAACAGATTACGAGCCTATGGGTTTCAGACACCCAGATCCCACACCGGACAGTAGAATTTACACATAAGAAGGCCACGTAAATAAAAAAAAAAACACATTTTCAATCCTGGCCAATCAACATGAACATACCAATCTTGTCCTTCAAAGTCAACAGAAGCTTATACTTGGGGAGGTTATTGGTAGAGGTGGTGAAAATTTGGCTAAACCTTTGTGTACCAGTACTGCTTGGACTGAGAAGAGTACTCAACTGACTTGGTCATCCCAATCCCTGATATTTCAAGATTATCTCTATCTCCAAGGTAGAGGAAAATAAACTGGGGTTCAGGGAAGCGGAGGAGAACCTTCACTCAGGCGGACATATGTACTTAGGGCATGTATCGCTATGTAGGCTCATTTATACTTGCTTCAAATCTTTTTTACACACATTAAAGTGCCTACTGCTTCAATGAAGCTTGAGCAAATGCCTTGTGTATGTTGATTTTCTATTTGTTTTAATGGGATTCAGCAGGTCCCCAACTCAATAGTACCCCCACTCAGCAGGTCCCCAACTCAATAGTACCCCCACTCAGCAGGTCCCCAACTCAATAGTACCCCCACTCAGAAGATCCCCAACTCAATAGTACCCCCACTCAGAAGATCCCCAACTCAATAGTACCCCCACTCAGCAGATCCCCAACTCAATAGTACCCCCACTCAGCAGATCCCCAACTCAATAGTACCCCCACTCAGCAGATCCCAAGCTCAATAGTAGTACCCCCACTCAGCAGGTCCCCAACTCAATAGTACCCCCACTCAGCAGATCCCAAGCTCAATAGTAGTACCCCCACTCAGCAGGTCCCCAACTCAATAGTACCCCCACTCAGAAGATCCCCAGCTCAATCGTACCCCCACTCAGAAGATCCGTAGCTTATTCATACCCTTAATTAGCAGATCCCCTACTTAGTAGTACCCCCAGCTCCGCTGATCCCCCCCCCCGCTCAGTAGTAACCCCCAGCTGTTCTGATTCCCTGGTTTGCTGATCCTCTTCTCTCTCCAGTTCCCACTCACCTCCCGCTTTATTGCTCCCACCCTGTGCACCATGTGTGACGTTGATAGTTTTTCCTTTTCTGGTCCCCCAGCTCCACTGATCTTCTGTCGCTCAGTCTTCTCTCCAAGGTCCCTGTTCACCTCCCACTATAGTGTTCCCATGTTGCACATCATGTGTACGTCTACTAGTTGATCCACTCCAGTCTGGAGCCCGCTCACTTTCCTGCTGCTCCAGACAATTCCATAATATATAAACATGAACCCGGAAGTGACTGCTGATGGCTTTCCAGTTCGCTTGTTGGTTTCCCAGTGCATCCTGGGAGATCTCATACCTGCCATACCTCCAAAATAAAAGCAAAGCCAACTGAATAAAAGCTCCTCAAAAGCTGCAGGTGCTGTTAGCGAGTATTGTCATAGACTTCTATGGAGGCTTTGAAGCACCAAAAATGTGTCATGGGGGGGGGTATTATTATTTTTTTAAATGAAGCAAAGCAAACACAACCGTGTGAACAGAAATGTAAGGTGACAATTTCATTTAGCGAGAGGGGCTTTGATTAGCATTCCGAGTGCTTTACAAAAATGGGGATCCAATGTTACATTTTGAAGCAAGTGCAAATGGGTCCTTAAGGTAGGTCTATCAGCCTTTCTCAACCTTTTTAAAGAGGAAGTAAACCCTGATGGGCTTACTTGAAGTTATCCCTGATGGGCAAGCGCACGGGAGCCGACACTCGTGGCATATCGCCGGGATCTGCGGCTTACCCAGTGCGCCGCTGTCTACGGCGCATGCGCCGTAGACAGCGGTGCCTGTCCTCAGGTAAATATATATATATAATATATATTTCTTGGACCTACAGGTAAGCCTTAAACTAGGCTTACCTGTAGGTCAAAGTGGTGTGTATCCCTATTATCATGAGCACCATCTAGTGGCCACAATGTTTTTGTTTTTTGCCATGTTTCTGATAAATACACATATTGGCCACTAGATGGAGCCGACTATCAAAGGAGATCTGTCACATTAAAAACAATACGGGGATAAATGATGGCGCCTATGTGAATGCCGAAAACATCACCGTGGTGGATTTATTTTTTATTTTTAGGCCTCTTAGTGATATCTTATATCACAAGGCTGGTTTACAGGAGATATTGAGTAATTTTTACTCTCAGAAGAAAAAAAAAAAAAGAACAGACGCTACAATCTGAACGGCTGGCATCAACGACATGGAACTTTTTCAAAAAGTTATTTTCAAAAAGTTATTTTGTTTCCTTAGATGTGAGTGTGATAAACGTCTTTGATGTATTTTTGGGTTGTTGGTGATGGAGGAGAGTTTTGTGGCAACAGGGGTTGGATGGGGAGGGGGAAGGTTCATATTCAAGAGCCGGTAACCCCAAAAAATCATGTTTTGCAGACACTGTATCGGCTTTTATAAAGTGGCTTTAAACAGACAATTGTGGTCAACTGTCCCTCCTCAATAGATCTGGACACATGAAAATTGGTGAAAGCAACACGCATCTGCTGGAACCTATATATATATATATATATATATATACAGTTAGGGCCATAAATATTTGGACAGTGACACAAGTTTTGTTATTTTAGCTGTTGACAAAAACATGTGCAGAAATACAATTATATATATAATATGGGCTGAAAGTGCACACTCCCAGCTGCAATATGAGAGTTTCCACATCCAAATCGGAGAAAGGGTTTAGGAATCATAGCTCTGTAATGCACAGCCTCCTCTTTTTCAAGGGACCAAAAGTAATTGGACAATGGACTCTAAGGGCTGCAATTAACTCTGAAGGCGTCTCCCTCGTTAACCTGTAATCAATGAAGTAGTTAAAAGGTCTGGGGTTGATTCCAGGTGTGTGGTTTTGCATTTGGAAGCTGTTGCTGTGACCAGACAACATGCGGTCAAAGGAACTCTCAATTGAGGTGAAGCAGAACATCCTGAGGCTGAAAAAAAAATGAAAAAAATCCATCAGAGAGATAGCAGACATGCTTGGAGTAGCAAAATCAACAGTCGGGTACATTCTGAGAAAAAAGGAATTGACTGGTGAGCTTGAGAACTCAAAAAGGGCTGGGCGTCCACGGAAGACAACAGTGGTGGATGATCGCCGCATACTTTCTTTGGTGAAGAAGAACCCGTTCACAACATCAACTGAAGTCCAGAACACTCTCAGGGAAGTAGGTGTATCTGTCTCTAAGTCAACAGTAAAGAGAAGACTCCATGAAAGTAAATACAAAGGGTTCACATGTAGATGCAAACCATTCATCAATTCCAAAAATAGACAGGCCAGAGTTAAATTTGCCCAAAAACACCTCAAGAAGCCAGCTCAGTTCTGGAAAAGTATTCTATGGACAGATGAGACAAAGATCAACCTGTAGCAGAATGATGGGAAGAAAAAAGTTTGGAGAAGAAAGGGAACGGCACATGATCCAAGGCACACCACATCCTCTGTAAAACATGGTGGAGGCAACGTGATGGCTATGGGCATGCATGGCTTTCAATGGCACTGGGTCACTTGTGTTTATTGATGACATAACAGCAGACAAGAGTAGCCGGATGAATTCTGAAGTGTACCGGGATATACTTTCAGCCCAGATTCAGCCAAATGGTGCAAAGTTGATCGGACGGCGCTTCATAGTACACATGGACAATGACCCCAAGCATACAGCCAAAGCTACCCAGGAGTTCATGAGTGCAAAAAATAGGAACATTCTGCAATGGCCAAGTCAATCACCAGATCTTAACCCAATTGAGCATGCATTTCACTTGCTCAAATCCAGACTTAAGACGGAAAGACCCACAAACAAGCAAGACCTGAAGGCTGCGGCTGGAAAGGCCTGGCAAAGCATTAAGAAGGAGGAAACCCAGCGTTTGGTGATGTCCATGGGTTCCAGACTTAAGGCAGTGATTGCCTCCAAAGGATTTGCAACAAAATATTGAATAAATAAATATTTTGTTTGGGTTATGTTTATTTGTCCAATTACTTTTGAGCTCCTAAAATGTGGAGTGTTTGTAAAGAAATGTGTACAATTCCTACATTTTCTATCAGGTATTTTTGTTCAACCCTTCAAATTAAACGTTACAATCTGCACTTGAATTCTGTTGTAGAGGTTTCATTTCAAATCCAATGCGGTGGCATGCAGAGCCCAACTTGCGAAAATTGTGTCACTGTCCAAATATTTATGGCCCTAACTGTATATATGTGCCATAAGAATATTTCTGACCTTGAATTAAACCTGAACTCCGACCAAAACATCTTGAGGTTATGAAGTGTGGAGAAAGGTAAAGAACAGCTCTCAGGCTGGTGTCACCAAGACAGGAAGTCAGGAGATCTCCCCTTTTATCTCTAGTGACATCCATTCCCACTTCTGAACTCCCCGGGCTTGAAACATGTTGGGATGATTGTTTTGTGGTGCTCTTGCTCGTACTCCCCATCTGACTTAAGCCCCATACACACTATCAGATTCTCTGCCGATTTGTGTCTTCAGATTTACCAAAACCATGTAGTGCAAGGGCCGGCCTGATTGCACCCAAACTGAAACTCCTAAAGGTTTGACCTCATATTATATTATATGATTTTGGTAAATCTGAAGGGAAAAAAAAAAAAAAAAAAATCAGCAGAAAATCTGCTAGTGTGTATGGGGCTTTATGGTGTTCAGCAGATTATACACACACATATATATATATATATATATATATATATATATATAAATATAAAAAAAAATGGACTTCGGGTGAAGGAGTGGTGTTTGAAAAAGTTTATTCCCCCCTCCAAAAAAAAATTTAAAAATACATTTTACCAAGTACACAAACAAAAACAAGGTATTGTATGGAAAACAGATTATAAAATATACCCGTTGCAGCACTTCCAGATCAGACTTACATATTAGGGAACAGACATGTCAAGTTAAAAATAAAAAAAGTCACCCCACCCAAAGCTAATATTTTAGAGTTTGGTGGATGGTTCCGTCTATATCTCGAGAAACTGTTGTCGAAATCCCTGATACCCATGCTTGCATACATGCTAAAAAGGAGTTCCCACCATCCCGTGCCAAGTTCCTGGGTCTGCATACCCATGGTGACCATAATAATGGGTTTTCACCATCCCCATGACCAGTTCCTGGGTCTGCATACCCATGGTGACCATAATAATGTGTTGCCACCATCCCATGCAAAGTTCCTGGGTCTGCATAACCACAGTGACCATAATGATGGGTTCCCACCATCCCTCTTCCCAGTTCCTGGGTCTGCATACCCACGGTGACCATAATGATGGGTTCCTACCATCCCTCTTCCCAGTTCTTGGGTCTGCATTCCCACCATCCCTGATGGGTTTTTACCTCTATCATGAAGAATTCAGAGTCCACCTTATACATGAAATATCAGTTTAGGGTGGAGATGACCTTTAAAATCTTAATAGTCTTCTTCTGGACAATAACTGCACAGTGACCACGGGGAGTCAGTTTTAGAAGTCAGTCTGGTTCCAATTTAAAAAAAAAGGAAATATCTAATTCCTGCATTATTGAACTGGTGCAGTTGGCAACCCTGGTACAATATGTGGTCCTTTTAAAGAGTAAACTTGGCAAGGTCAAGCCAAAAACAACTTGTGGTCACCGCACAGCGGCTGCACCACAGGAAAGACCACCAGACCCACAAATGCCCACATATCCTGAATATCAAAACTAAAACTAAGAGCACACAAATCGATTCAGAACTTCAAAATGAATTACAATTTTAGAAAAATAAAAAACATTTTACTCGTACAACAATTATGTGCGGCAGGTGCCTACACAACCCAGCGCCACCCGTTTGGTTCATAAATAAATGGAAACCCCGCCCTTCCAACAAACCGGACATTTTAAGGCCTCACACATTCCTAAACACCGTTTACTCTTTATCATTAGTTATGCCTGCACAGGCTCTTTAAGTATCCACACGTGATGAAATTATGATCATTACTGCAGAGATTAGTCTTTGTGGTCTGTGCAATTATGACAGCTTCCCTGTAGAGGTTCCCTTTCTGGTATAATAAGGTTTTTCCTATTGGACATAAGGGATACTTCAAGAGCCCATAGGGGGGGGGGGAGCGTGTGCGTGTTTTTGTTTTTTTTATATTAAGACTTCAAGAAAAAAAAAAAAAAAACATGTAAAAAATTACACAAAAAAAAATAAAATAATAATAATAATCTATTTTAAGGCTTCAAAAAAAGAAAAAAAAAAAAAATTGTGTGTGTTGTGTAATCTTTTTTATGCCTTAATATAAAATTATGTGTGTGTAATTTTTTTTTTATATATATTAAAGGCAAAAAAATTTTTTTTTTATATATATATATTTATTTTTTTTTAAGCCTAAAAAAAAATAAAAAAATAAAGAAAATTACACACATTAATATATGTGTGCAATTTGTATCTAATTTATATATCAGAGAGATAAATTTATTTATATTATATATAAGAAAAATTATCATCTCTAGATATATAAAATAGAGGCTTAAAAAAATAATAATTGCACACATGTATATTAATGTATGTAATTCTTTTCTTGAAGTCTTAAAAATTATATATATATTTTTTATTCTCTCTATTTTAAGGCCTTCTAGTTCCAAAAGGAGAATGGAATACTTTAATTGTTCTAATAAAAAAACAAAACAAAAAAAAATCCTAAAACAAAAACTGTTGTTTGCGGAGCATTTAATATCCAACTTAATGGGCAGTCAGTAGTAAAGCGGCACACACAATATTCACACGAGTTGCATTACCTGAATCAAACCACAAGGTGGCAGGGAAGCGCCACCAAGTTAAACGATGGCTTATGAGTCACTTGTCAGTGCTTTGCTGCCACCTTGTGGTTTGCTTCAGGTACTACAGTGACCTAAGTTCAGTGTGCTTGAAGCAATCAATCATTCGCAAATTAAAATTTGAGCAGTCCAGAGTGATTTGGGCAGCTTAAAAGTAGCTCCAAATTAAAAAAAAAAAAAAAGTTTTATTTGTTTAAAAGGAAGTGGGGAACGGGCAGTGCTTACAGGGAACTGACCAATATTTAGTCGGAGCAACAAGTATGAAAATGGTGTTAAAGAATCTGGTGTCACCGATTCACATCGATGAATGACACCTGAGCCAATCACGCCTATCTTCTGCAGACACCTCTAAAATACACTAAAACCTTCTGAAATAACCAGATACAGCTTCTTCCCCTCGAGCCCTCCCACCACCATAGCATTAGGTGCTCTTTAAAGCCAATTTCTGGGCACACTTAGGCTGGCCATACATTATACAATTTTCTTTAGATTTACCAGAACCGTATAAGATTAGGTCAAACCTAAACGCTTTCAATTTGTATGCAATCAGGCCGGCCCTCGCACTACATAGTTGAAGGTAAATCTTGGACAAGAAAATTGTATAAATGTATGGCCAGCCTTAGGTTGGGGGGGGGGGGGGGTGTCACACTGTTGTGGTGCCTTAATGACCATAAATTGTATAATAACGTGCGTTGCACTATGGCAGCTCATACACTTGAATGGGCTGCGTAAGGCATCATATCGAACCTAACAACGCACATCAACAGTTTTTGTAACGCAATGCATGCATGTTGGCAAGGGGCACCGAGAAGAATGAATAGCGACACACCAGAGGGCAAAAGGCACAATAGTGTGAACGGTACCCTCTTCTCCCACATCAATGAAAAAAAGAAAAAGAAAAAAAAAAAAAAAAAAAAAAAAGACACAAATTTACAAAAAAGTCCATTAATGGGCTGTGGCCCCTGTGGTCTCAGTCCCCACCTTTCTTTAGGTCACTATGACATCACAGTCCTCTGGTGCCTGATTGGACCTTGTGTGCCGGACAGCCAATGGGAAGATACATTGGCACTTGAAGAAGGATCCTCCGACTGTGCAGTCCAGAAGATTGTGAACCACGTGTGTCATGTGACCACAGACCTGGGTGAATATTTGGGGTTTTTAGTGCAACTTTTTTTTTTGGGGGGGGGGTAAGCGGAGCATTAAGGAGTTCTGGAACAAAATGCACCATTTTGGTCCCAAACACATTCCGACAAATTACAGTTGATCATCAAGCAGTGACACGGCAAGGAGGGGTGCCAAATCTGGGCAGCCTGTGTCTGGAAAGAAAAAAAATTTTCCACCCAGAAAAGGTACCGAAACCATCCATGACAGGTGACACTTTAACCCGCCCTCCCCTTGGATATAAAAGCAGCAGGTGGTGGCACAGAGCTCAACGATTTCCATTAGTTCTCATGGGAAAGCACCGCCCAATGAGCAGTTTGCATTGATAAAGAAAGAGCAAAAAAAAAAAAAAAAAAAGGCAAAATTTGGCAAGACTTGGCCATCGTACCCCCATCTACAGAGAGACAAAAACCCACCTCAATTGGCCACTTCAAATCCAGACCTACAGCCAAAATCTAGAAGCTCAGTTTTAAAATGTAGCGCCCCCAGGAGGATAAAAGTCAGACTTGACGTCCCGTTACATTTTCACTTCCCAATCACCGGATTGGCCTTCCTTTATCGCTGGCTGTCAGCCAACCAAGAAACCGGAACAGCAGCTAGTTCAGGAGAAGTCCTTGCAAGTTAAAGCCCAACTCCAGCCAAAAAGGTTTTTCCTTGGGGGAATGGGGGGGGGGGGTGAAGAGTAGAACCCTCATCAGGTTTTCTGGAGGAGGGGGGAGCCCAGAGATGATCTATAAAGTATTTGGCGAGTGAAAAAATAAATAAATAAAAAAACAGGAAGGAGGGCAGAACAGCACAACAGGTCAACGGCCGGCTCCGATAGCATGCGTCAGTGCCCACCGAAACACGTTGGTTGCTCTAAATATTCTCGATGCGGGCTCTTAGATCTTTGGTGAGCAGGAAAACTGGGAGGTAGATAGAACACAACGGGTTAACGGCCGATTCTGACAGTATCTGTCAGTAACTGACGAAACGCGTTGAGTGCTTTAAGTTTTCTCATTATGGGCTCTGGGCTCTTCGATATTTGGCAAGCAGGAAAACTGGGAGGTGGGTAGAATAACCCAACGGGTTAATGACCGATTCTGATAGCATCTCATTATGGGCTTTTAGATCTTTAGTGAGCAGGAGAACAGGGAAGTGGGCAGAATAACACAACGGGTTAATGGCTGATCCTGACAGTATGTGTCAGTACCTGACGAAACGCGTTTGAGGCTCTACGTTTTCTCATTATGGGCTCTTAGATCTTTGGCAAGCAGGAAAATAGGTGGGTGGGCAGAACACCACAATGGGTTAATGACCGATTCCGACAGCATCTCGTTATGGGCTTTTAGATCTTTGGTGAGCAGAATAAGACAGCGGGTTAATGGCCGATACCAACAGTATGTGTCGGCGACTGCCAAAACGCGTCGGTTGCTCTACGTTTTCTCATTACGGGCGCTCAGATCTTTGGGAAGCAGGAAATCAGGGAAGTGGGCAGAAAACCACAAAAGGGTAATGACTGATTCTGATAGCATCTCGTTATGGGCCCTTAGATGTTTGGTCTGGCGCCCTCATCAAGTTGCTGTCACTGTCTGATTCACCACTGCAGAGATTTGCCCTGGTGACCAAATAAATCCAGGTTTTTATTGCCATCCATGTCCCCCTCTGTCAGAGTAGGAAGTGATTGGAATGGGGACACCAACATATATTTAGTAGAGGAGGGAGGGGTCTTCCTGGCCCAGCGACAGGTGCCCTCCTCAATTCTTGTATGGGTGTTGCCATAAGGGGGAGGGGGAGATAAAAACCTGACAAATTTTAAAGCTGAACTCCAGGATAAGCAAATTGAGTCTAAATCTTCTTCTTGAATCTTGATGTGCTTTGTGTATTTCTTCCAGATCTGTGCAGGAGCTTCCTGTAATAAAGACCACTCACTGCTGCTGCTCTCTCTCCTTGGGCAGGGAGACTGGTGTCGTCTCTGCCCCCTCCTGTAGTTTCCTGCAGGAAGCCAGCTGGCCCCTCCCACAGCTCTGCTCTCTCTCCTTGTGCAGGGAGACTGGTCTCGTCTCCGCCCCCTCCTGTAGTTTCCTGCAGGAAGCCTGTGGGGGGGGTGGAGCCTGCTGGTCCCTCCCACAGCTCTGCTATCTTTGTGCAGGGAGACTGATCTCGTCTCCGCCCCCTTCTGTAGTTTTTCCCACAGGAAGCCTGCTGGCCTCTCCCACAGCTCCACTATCTGTGTTCAGGGAGACTGGTTTTAGGGGGTGGGGCCTGCTGGCCCCTCCCACAGCTCTGCTCCCTCCCCTTGTTCAGGGCGATAGGCCTTGTCCCAGCGCCCTACTGTACTTTTCTGCCTACTGGAGCCCCCCCCCCCCCACAGCTCTGCCCACTCTCCTTGGGCAGGGTAATTAGTCTTTTCTCTGCCCCCTCCCGTTTTATGCAGGCAGCCTGTAGTGGGTGGAGCCTAAAGGGCCACACCTACAGCACTGTGCTCTCTCTCTCTCCCCTTGGGCAGGGTACCTGGTCTCCACCTCCTCTTGTAGTTTTCTGCAGGAAGACTGTAGCGGGCAGAGCCTGCTGGGCCCCTTCCAGAGCGCAAATCTTTCCTTGTGCTGTAGTCTTCTCTCTGCCCCCCCTCTCCTCTAATTTTTATGCCTGCTGGGGCCCTCCTAGAGCTCTTCTCTCTGCACAGCACAGTTATGACATCACTGCTACTTTTACAATACAATATCTAGGTATTTGGTTGACACAACGTGGATTTATATCCTTTGTGGCTAAGGAGGAGTATATTTAGGTAAGTTTTTGTTCCTGGAGTTCAGCTTAAACTCTTCCCTATTAAATACAAAAATTCAGTTGGGCTGGAGTTGGGGACTTTAAATTGACAGTCTAAGCCAGGGGTGCTCAACCTGCGGCCCTCCAGCTGTTGTGCCATAACCAGTCCTATGAGGCATTGCAAGGCATGACTTCCAGAGGCACAACAGCTGGAGGGCCGCCGCCGGTTGAGCACCCCTGGCTCCAAGTCCTATTCAGGGAGCTCAATAAAGAACCAAAGTTTCAAGTTTTGGCTGCAGATCTCGGTAAAAGAAGTCAGTATTAAGGACTACAATATTGTGAACAATCCCTTTAAAGCTGGGCAGTTTCTGCCGCCAAGAGCAGTCACCACCAGAATCCGCCAGCCACGGGTCCGTCCTTATTGCCATTGGTCAGTTTCAAGTTTCCTTTGTGCAAAATAGTCCGAGGCGGGAGGAGTCCTCTCCTCCTAGTTCACCGGTTCGTAGTTGGGCGTGACGGTCCTCCTCCTACTCCTCATCACCAACACCACGATGGTGCCCACGATTAGCAGCAGCAGGGGTGCGCCCAGAGCCACCGCCATGATGCACATGACCAGAATGGAGAAGGAATCGCGGGGCGGCGTGCCGTAACCAATCAACGCTGACCTGCAATGATAACCACGGGAGTAAAAGGATCGCAGATCCATTAAAAAAATAAAAAGTCGACAATTTTCAATATTCTTAAATCTGGAGTTTATTAACCTCTTAATTGCCCTCCCGGCCCTCTAAGAGGCTTATGACCCCTGAAGGCGGGGCAGAGCTTAAGAGAACGTGACCCCCCATGACCTGAAAGTTTTCAGTTAGGCGCTGGTAACTGTATGGGGAGCGCGCAGCACAACGCTCTCAACATAGCTGTATGCCAGCAATTCACGCAAATATGCGGCCCCTTGGCGTCAAGGACCAGGAGCCAAGAGGCCATATATTTGCACGTGGCTGGCGCCAGGGGGTTAATATAATCTCTGGAGATCCTGCCAAGAAGGCCTTTGTTCAGTCACTTCCTGTTGTAGGGTGACAACGCTCTGTCCCCCAATTGTGCTCCTGCGTTGTCACCCTGACACAAGGAATTTCAATGGAGAATACAAGTGGCCATTTCGACACACATTACACAGATTTGGTCTACTGGTGTCACCATTAGGAAGAGGGCCAACAATACAGGGGTACAGGCAGTAATCTCATACTGGGCCAGGGCCTTAGCCCAGACCAGACAGGGTTGCCTGCTGTGGCCACAGCCTAGATGGTAGCTGCCATGCATGCACACTGGATCTATTCTGGCTCAGTGCTCATGCCTGGTGGCCTCCTACTCCTGGGGCGCTTGCACTTTGACATCTCAGGTCATCAGCAAGACGTTGGTTAGTACACGCATGGAGAGCACAGTGGATCCTATGAGATGATCTCTATAACTAAGCCCCCGGTGGACGGGACAAAACGCGTTGAGGCGGGGTCTGCGCAGCAGCATTGGCTGAGGCATACACAGTAACTAGGATCAGACTGGGCTAGCGGTGGTTCTCTTTCTTTGTTCAAGAGTGAGATTTCATGCCAGCATCCCCACCAGGGGGACAAGACACCTCAAATTTTGCTTGGTGTGGCACCACAAGATTTATGTAGGTCCTTTGTGATTAAATTACCCGGCTGGGTAGGAATAGTGGCAGAAAAGCCGATGACCACCGATGTCCAGGCTGCATTAGGTGACCTTCCACAAGCCCGTTTGTTCTGAAAAAGTCACCCATGGAGCCATGCAGAGACAAAACCCCACCGCCAGCACTAATACTGTGTGTGCAGAGCCTGATCTCCTATATGGGTGGCTGTCAGGTAGGCCGCGTGCCCTACGATTTCCAATGACAGCCCTGATCCCCACCTTGGGAAATGACACGCAGCCATTGCAAAGCCAACAGAGGAGCTGATTGACTTAAAAATAAATTTATACTGTTGGAATACTCTGACCCAGGAGGACCTTAAAAAAAAAGCTGTGATCAGGCCACACTTCGCTGTGCAGATCGTTCCTCCTCAACCACGCCGACAATGACAGAGCAGGATGTACACCGGGAAGTGAAACCGTCTTAAGGAACATCACCGACCCGCCTGACAGGAAGGAGGACAGAAGTCGCTTTAATCTTACCAGCCTAGGAAGCTGTTCTTGTCATAGAAGTCGCCGTCTGCAATCCCGAAGGAGACGTTATAGGCCTCAATGTTGTATCCATCAGCCAGATCTTCCCCGTAGAAGGCGTAGACGATGCTGGGGATGCGTAGGGTCGCGTTCAGGCTGTGCGGCTTGTACATCTTGCAAGGCAGGGAGCTGGCTCTCCCTCCCCCTGTAGTGCCATACGCCACCGACTTCCACTGGAAGTAGCCGAGGGCATGACTGGTGTTGGGAGCGTCCGGCACCAACTCCATCACCTGTCAGGAGAAATAGATTGATGTACGGAGACGGTGAACAAATAGTCCCCAATTGCAGGTGCCCAGGGATCAGTAACATTACAGAAAGTGCTCTACTCCTGGGTCCCCTAATGACCCCAGCCGTCCCCCTCCACTCCCGGGTCCCCCAGCGACCCCAGTCGTCCCCTCCACTCCCGGGTCCCCCAGCGACCCCAGCCGTCCCCTCCACTCCCGGGTCCCCCAGCCGTCCCCTCCACTCCCGGGTCCCCCAGCGACCCCAGCCGTCCCCTCCACTCCCGGGTCCCCCAGCGACCCCAGCCGTCCCCTCCACTCCCGGGTCCTCCAGCGACCCCAGCCGTCTCCTCCACTCCCGGGTCCCCCAGCGACCCCAGCCGTCCCCTCCACTCCCGGGTCCCCCAGCGACCCCAGCCGTCCCCTCCACTCCCGGGTCCCCCAGCGACCCCAGCCGTCCCCTCCACTCCCGGGTCCCCCAGCGACCCCAGCCGTCCCCTCCACTCCCGGGTCCCCCAGCGACCCCAGCCGTCCCCTCCACTCCCGGGTCCTCCAGCGACCCCAGCCGTCCCCTCCACTCCCGGGTCCTTCAGCGACCCCAGCCGTCCCCTCCACTCCCGGGTCCTCCAGCGACCCCAGCCGTCCCCTCCACTCCCGGGTCCTCCAGCGACCCCAGCCGTCCCCTCCACTCCCGGGTCCCGCCCCCAGCCGTCCCCTCCACTCCCGGGTCCTCCAGCGACCCCAGCCGTCCCCTCCACTCCCGGGTCCTCCAGCGACCCCAGCCGTCCCCTCCACTCCCGGGTTCTCCAGCGACCCCAGCCGTCCCCTCCACTCCCGGGTCCCCCCCCAGCCGTCTCCTCCACTCCCGGGTCCCCCAGCGACCCCAGCCGTCCCCTCCACTCCCGGGTCCCCTCCCCCAGCCGTCCCTTAACGCCTGTGTTTCCATTGCCCTCCCAGCAACCCCCTCTACTCCAGCACCCCCCATCATAATCCTTTTTTATTCTGCGACACCTGTCTCAAAGCAGCACCTGGTACACCCCTATATCTTCTGAACTGCCCCTCCTGCCTGTGAATACAGGCCCCGGTCCATGACACGGCTCTTTGTGATTTTAATGCATGATTGGACTACTAAAAGCCCCCAACTCTCAATGAAAGACAAACAAATTCACACACAGCAATAGAGAATGTCTGGATGGGCACTGGTAAGCATAAGTAAATGTTTGCAAAATACACAATGGGTACAAAGATCGGCACCAGAGTCATCAAAAGAGAGAAGAACAACAATTATACCCCCTCCCCCACACCCAGGCAAGGCTAAACTGCCTGGAAAGGGTAGACTGGTCCTTTAACATTTAAAATTAATAGAAAACAAAAACACCACAAAGCTCGGCTACAATGGATTTTCATAGGTTAGATCCTGGACATTATACATCCTAGTGTACCTCGAAGATAGTCGGGGTGTACTCGTCATCAATGGAACGGACGGACTTTATCTTCTTTCGCCCCGCCTTCTTTTCCAGGGTCACCATCTCCAGGGCGAACCGGGAGTTATTGCCCCGTGGTTTAACCCCAGACAGACTGAACTCCATTTTGGTGCAGTTGGCATTGTGAAGCAGCTGGGGAGAGGAGAGATCGCGGCCCGAGCCTTCGTACGCCGAGACCTGAGAGAAATAAAATGGATAATTAAAATTGGATTTCTAATCAGGACCAACAAAAATTGTTCTGTAGTTGCAGAAAATATGTTTTTTGGCCCAAACAAAAAGATAAACTAGCGCAGACACCACATCTCAGGACCGGGAAGTTGCAGTATACAGTCTACAGCCGCTGCCAAAAGTTTTGAGAATGACACACATATTACATTTTCACTGAAAGCTTCAGTTGTCATGACTGCAATTTGCATATACTACAGAAGGTTATGAAGAGTGATCAGATTAATTGCAATTCATTGAAAAGTCCCTCTTTTGCCATGAAAATGAACTCCATCCCATAAAAAAACATTTCCACTGCATTTCAGCCCTGCCACAAAAGTACCAGATGATATCATGCCAGCGATTCTCTCGTTAACACAGGTGTCAGTGTTGACGAGGACAAGGCTGGAAATCACCCTGTATTATCACTGTAAGCTTTACAAAGGAGGGTGGTGCTTGAAATCATTGTTAACCATGGTTACCTGCAAGAAAACACGTACAGCCATCGTTCCTTTGCACAAAGAGGGATTCACAGGCAAGAATATTGTCGCTACTAAGATTGCACCGAAATCAATCATTTATCGGCTCATTGAGAACTTCAAGTAGAGAGGTTCAAATGTTGTGTAGAAGGCTTCAGGGCCCCAAGAAAGTTTAGCAAGCGCCAGGGCCGTCTCCTACAGCCGATTCAGCTGCAGGATCGGGGGGCACCACCAGTGCAGGGCTTGCTCAGGAATAATCAGCAGGGAGGTGTGAGGGCATAGGCGCACACAGTGAGGAGAAGACTTTTGGGAGGATGGCCTGGTGTGAAGAAGGGCAGCAAATAAGCCACTTCTCTCCAGGAAAAACCCTCAGGGACAGACCAGGGATTGGACTGCTGAGGACTGGGGGCAAAGTCATTTTCTCCGATGAATCCCCTTTTCCAATTGTTTGGGGCATCCAGTAAAAACCTTCTCTGGAGAAGAAAAGGTGAGCGCTACTATCAGTCCTGTGTCTTGCCAAGAGTAAAGCCTCCTGAGACCATAAGAACACATCCATGAATAAAGAGTGGTACAAAGACCCCTCCTCCGAGAGCAACTTCTCCCAACCATCCAAGAACAGTTTGGTGAGGAACAATGCCCCTTTCCAGCATGATGGGCCACCTTGCTAGGAGGCAAAAAAAGTCATTACTAAGTGGCTTGGGGAACAAAAAAAACGTGGACACTTTGGGTCCATGGCCAGGAAACTCCCCAGACCTTAATCCCATTGAGAACTTGTGGTCCATCCGCAACAGTTGGATGAACATAGAAAACCCCAACCAATTCTGACAACCTCCAACCATTTGTGTCAGTCTCAAAACTTTTGGCCACGACTGGATTTTGCCTTCTTAGATTTACACATCACTTCACACCGCTGTGCTCAGATTTATGTAGAGCGGGGGGGTCAGCGGTTTGGAAAGCATTGAGAACGGAAGACTGGAACGTTCGAAACGTCTCGAAAAAAAAAAAAAAAAAAAAAAAAAACACGAGAGAGAGGCAAAGTCACCGGGGCACCGTCCATGATTTGCTCGGCAACCCTCAGCCCTCAAATTTCACTCACCTGGAAGGAGACACTCCCGTTATTGAAGTTGGGGTCGGTGGAATTCACGCCGGACAGACGCGCCGTCAGCGAGGAGGAGTTCATGGAGTCTCTAGCGCTCCCCCAGGTGAACGTGGACAGCTCGTAAGGCGGGTAGAATAGTTTGCGGTCCGTACCGGTGAAATTGGCCGTGTTGTTGACGTCTTTGTATTCATAAATCTTGAGAACGCAAAAGGGAACAAAAAAAACAGATATTAACCCATTGCAGGTTCTAATAAACACTGAGGTACACAAGACGTGTATAGTATGCCCTATCCTTCATACACTCTTCCCTCCTCCCTCACACTATTCAGCTATTGTTAAGGGCGGGGACCACCTGACACAGTGTTTATAAACATTGTACTTCTATCTCCCGTTTGATCAACGTGCATAAACAAGGTGACTCTGTATCCATCGCCCATCTAAACAATGTTTCTTTGTAGCTCTCCATCTCCCGTTTGGTCAACGTTTATAAACAATGTTACTTCGTATCGCCCCCTCTGACCAAAGCAAATCCACTGCGGGATTCACTTTTATCTGAAAGTTCATCATCTGAGGAAAGAGAAAATATCGGGGGTTATGGCATCTAGCTGCAGCCTCAACCCTGGTATTTAACGTCAAACAATGCTGTATTTTTTTTAAAGGTTAGGCAGTTGGCTATAAACAATGTGACTTATCTCTCATCTGGACAATGTTTATAAACAATGTACAGTAGGGAGATCGAGAGATACAAAGTCACTTTGTTTATAAACAATGTGTCACTTTTATCTCCTCTATCTCCCGTCTGATCAAGGTTTATAAACATTGTCCAGATGGGAGACCGAGAGATACAAATTCACTTTCTTTATAAACATTGACTTTTTTTTTATCTCTCTATCTCCCGTCCGATCAAATTTTTTATCTTCCATCTGGACAACGTTTATAAACAATTTGACTTCGTATCTCTCTATCTCCTGTCTGGACAATGTTTATAGAGAGATACCAAGTAACATTTTTTATAAACATTGATCAGATGGGAAATGGAGAGAAACAAAATGATATTGTTTATAAACACTGTCCAGACGGGAGATGGAGAGATACAAAGTCAAAATGTTTAA